>NW_024884475.1:13976086-14062933 GCF_019232065.1 Centrocercus urophasianus | reverse complement strand
GAAAAGAAAAGAAAAGAAAAGAAAAGAAAAGAAAAGAAAAGAAAAGATGTTGTTAATGGAAAACAAAGATAGTTTTTAAGATGAAAATGTTCTGTATTCACATGTGATTCTTAAAAAACACAAGCTATTTTTGGCAGTGTGTTGCAAGTCGGCCAGTGAAAGAAGCAGCAATATGTTCCTAGGAAATTTTCATTCCTCCCTCTGTTCTGCAGGAGAATGATGCTTCCATTAATTCTGAAAAGTGAGCATGAGCAGAGAAATTTAAACTCTGCTATAAACCTCCCCTGTTTCTAACTCCAGAGAATGAACTGTATTCAGGACTGCAGCAAAGCATTATTGTTTCATTACCATAATGCCAGGAGTGCAGAGCACAGTGCCTTGGCATTGCTCTTGCAAGTTAGACCTTCAGGTACTGCTCTTCTACAGTGGCTGAAAAAATACCTATTCTGTGTCCCTTCCTCACTGCAGCTGTATCAGTAATATGCCATGGGCTTCCAAAAATCTGTATGTGTAGTAATCCATAAAACAGCACGCAAAGATGTTTCAGTTCTTTTCCAAAGTTCTGTTCTGCTGAAGTCAATGAGACCTTTCCCAGGGAAATACACTGGGGCCAGAATGTCATTGGCAACGTTAACTGGAGCTATTGTCTTTAGCATATGTATAGGGTATGCAGAGGAAAGGCTGAATCTCAGCATAGAAATAAAATACCATTGTGCTCAGTCTTGTTAGTTAATATTTCTGAATCTCGTGGAAGAGAAAAAACTGAGCTCTGAAAGAAAACACTGGACCCGTTCAAGGCTGCAGCATCTGTTCCAGGGGTAGTTTCACCATCAACATCCTACCTGAACATTAGACAGTGACTAACACTCCTATTGAAATGTTGTCACTTTTATGAAGGGTTGTAAATCTCTGTGAGCTCTGGCTATTCAACAGTTTCCATAGTTTTCAAATGATTAATGCAGGCATTAAACCAGGAAAAGTTTCAAGCATCAAAGAGTTAAGACTAGATTTCATAAAACTTCGGTAAAGGCTCTCATTGCCATTAGGTTCCTCTCTGGTTTGATTCAAAAATGCTGAAATTACTTCATCGTTCATTAGTGTTTTTAAGTGTCATCGACATGAATTTTTAGATAATTCTGTTATTTGCTTGTTGCTAGTGAAACTTTTGCTTTATATGGGCAAAACTGCTAATGTTGGGAAGATACAGTTCTCAAAAATGGCTTCTTTTGGTAGATTGGGACTCATTGGCTGTCCTGTGCCAAATGTGTTTCCTTCTTTAAAGAAACTGGCGTGGTGATTATGTCAGTCTCACCACGTAAGTATTGCAACACTCAAGTCTGAATTCTGTTTAAAATGCAAAAGGCATTGAACGACTGAAACGATGCAGTTCTTTTGTGTTCCGTAGCTTGTGTGGAGGGGGAGAGCTTGTTAGCTGGGTCAGCTCTGCCACCTGCAGCTCAGAGCTGGCAAAACTGCAGCATCCTCATCAGGAGTGTGTCAGACCCTCACTATAACAATTGGGAAAATTCTGGTGGAGACGAGAGGCTTCCCTGAGAGTGCACACAGAAATTAAATTAGTGATAGGATATGTAAGCTTACGTATGCCATGCAAAAGTAAGGTAGAAGAGAACTTCCATGTGGGTCTTTCTGCTAATCCTTACTGCTATCTGAACAGAAATCTCTTCTCAGAATAGAACAGAAAGCCAACATCAGAACAAAATTCACAAAGCTGAATACATTCTTGGTGTGGCTAGAGTGATCTCTGAGCTGAATCTGACCCCTTACTTACACAGGCAGATTTTGGCTCTGCTGATAACTGAAGCCCTACAGGAAATTACATGTGGATCCATATTCTCAGAACCCTCTGACTCCTGTCTGCAATGCCTCTGGTATCTCCTCATATAACTCCCTTCCTAAAACACACTGCTTTCTGAAACCTATAAATTCTAGTCTTCTCCTCTAAAAAGAAAAGTCATTACAAAAATAAAATAAATCAAATCCTTCCAGATGTGTGCTTTACTAATGCAAAAAGCCATGTGCTTTATTATGTTCCCTACTTTCACTTCCCTGAGCCCCAAGGGTATAACATTACCATTTTCTCAAGCTGGATCTGAGCCCTGTAATTGATGAATTGTCCGTAGGATCCATGTGGAACTCTACCAAATTCACTGATACTCCATACAACACCAAAATGTATGCATATACAGTGCCCAGTGTATGCTGGGCACCCAAGAACATAAACTTCCCATGCCAGCGACTTCTTGCACTGTAAAGTGCTGTAATCCTCTCTAGGACCAAATCCTGCCCTCAGCTCTTCACAGTGAAACTGCAGCAATGGTCAGGTATCACGGTGATGAGTTCAAATAGCAGAACATGCCTGGAAACTAACTCTAATCATTTTGGGTTATTAGGAGCCATGTTATTTCAGTATCTTCTAGCACTGCAGAGGGAAAGTGTATTCTCTACTATGATCTTTGTTCGTAAGAACATTTCAAAAGATATTTCAAAAGCTATTAAGGAGCATATCTTCTCCTTTAACCTTAGACTTAGTTCCATTGCCCAGGCACTAAAGACAGCTTCTAGAGCCTTAAACATCCACAGAGAGCCTTGTGTCTTGGGCAGCAGGAGAGATCAGCTGAATCAAATCCAGCATAACCTATGGCATTTTAGCTGGCACTAGACCCTGTTTGCAGCCAAATGAGCCCCACCTCTTGTGTTGTCTAGGTGTGGAGCATGGAAATGTCTAACTTCGTCTTGCCAAGCACTGCTATTAAAAGTTCTGGGTCCCTAGAAATTAGAAATTATTCCCATGATCATACACTGTCACTGCACTGAAGTCTTCTAAGTCTGTAGGGTATTTTTCTGGGTGACTGGTTCTGAGCTGTGCAGAAAATGCTTGCAAAAGGGATTGGTTTTGTTGGTGTTCAAAATACTATTATTATAGTGCTACAGTAAAAGATTGTACATTTTAATATTATCCAGTCCTTGAAAAATGTTGAAATAGATATTTTGAAAAGGAATCTTAGAGTGAGACAGGGCGATCTGTGGGGAATAGGCAGTCAAAGCCTCGGGCTTCTTCTGTATGCAAATGAATGTAAGAGTATGTAAAACATTTTGTTAGCTTTGTTTTAAGAAGTCGCTTTGTAAAACGATACAGTCAGAGCTGTCTGCCAGCTGCCCTGCTCATCAGCAGCTGGAGGTAGCAGGCACCAGAGCTCAGTCATGGGCAAGTGTCCCTGCTGGAGCAGAGCTTGGGCCCAGTGACCTCTCGAGATCCCTTCCAGCCTTAGCTGTTTGATGTTTCTGAGGTTTTGGCCAACCCGTATATTAAATGCATCTTCTCCCTGCATTTTTTGTCTATATCTTTGCAAAAAAACAAGACACAGATTATCATTGGCAGGTACCTCAGACTTAGGATCGGACCAAGGTCTTTTCCTCTTTCAGGGATTTAGTTTTGAGTCACATTACCTTTTGGGCAGGTCTCAAAGGGCACAGAAAAAGACTGTGAGATTTAATATCAATCACCGTTAATCTAGTTCCCTTTACATTTGTGTCCAATTCACATGAGCTAGATGCATTTAAAATGGACTTCTCACTGTAGAGAACATTACCCTTTTATTATTCAGGCATCCAAAGCTGACCCTAGAATTTGTTTCTCTCTCTTCAGAGGGAGAAACTGGTTGAGAATTCCCCAGCCCCAGAACCAGAAGAGGAATTCATGCGAGCCTGAATACCTGGTGTAGGGAACCTGCTTTGGCAGGGGGCTGGACTCGATGATCTCTGGAGGTCCCTTCCAACCCCTACAATTCTGTGTGATTCTGTGATTCTGTGATCCAGAAATTGATAAAGTGTCCATGTCCCAGTGCAGGGGCCCCAGTGCTCAACATTTTGAATCCATGTGTGTGACTTCAGTCAGGTCTTGCTATGTTTTGGGTTTGTATCCAATTTTAATCTTGTGTTTGAAATGAAAGCAATTGTAGGCAGGCTCCGCCTGCTTTTTTAGCCTAGAGATCCACAGACAGCAGTGACTGCGAAGCACTTAGTGCACATTAGTTTGTACACAATAGGAAACATCACTGCCAGATGATAAAGCAGAAATGTTCTCTTTGTTGCCAACAATAAATATATATAGAAAAGTAAATGTGTCATGTATAAAGTGTCCCTAAGGAAATCTTGGAAGTCCCTACATGTGTATTTACTTTTAGTCCTAGCAGCGTTAGAGCTCTGTGAGTGAGTGTTCTGCCCAGGCTGACTAGTTTGTTAAGAATTATCACAGCTATCTTTTCCATGCTAGTTAGTATCTGTGCATAATGAGACAACTTAGACAACCCTGCCAGAAACCCAGATTTTTAAAAACCAAAGCAATAGTGTCAATTACGATCACAAATGCCTCTCTTACACACACCCAAAACTTCAGGTAGTGCCTGCAGGTTACAGAATAAATTGAATAAGAACTCAAAATATATCATTTCTTTCCCTGCATAAACTGAGTCCCATGTGCATTTTAGAACCTGATACTCTTAATTTTTGGTAGACTGTTGTACCAGAGGAAAGTCTGAGCCCAGTGTGCACAATCTGATAGCGGCTCTCTGTCTGTTACCTTGCAGATGCTTGTGTACAAAAATATATGTAAAAAGCCCATGTAAGAAAAAAAAGTCAATGAAGCAATTGCAGATTCAATTTCTGCAGTTGGAAAATAAGTAATTCCTCATTCTGGAGCTCTTCATTCTGCCTGCTGCTTTATGTTATCTGTTTTAACTGCTGTTAATGAAAGGCTCATCTGGTGGTAGTGCCAATACGTAACAATATTTAGATGCTGAATTCATCTCTTTGTCCTCATGGCAGCTCCTTTTCAGCTGTTTTTCCTGCATGCTTGGAATCTCCATCTATACAAATGAGAGTGAGTATGCATGGGAGAATGGGACAAATTTTGATCAGCTATGCATCCCAGAGAAAGGAATTTGCTTCATATCTTACATGTTTGTAAAAGCACAGAAGAAAACCTTGCCTGCTGAAATAAGTCCAAGGTGCACCTTCAGCAAGACCTACTAAAATTCAGTAAGGAACTGCTGCACAAAATAAGAGTCAAATTACATTATCCTTTTTTTTGCAGTGGCCATTTTAACCTCTGCTAACTTGACCAACTTGTTGCCCTACTCCTATTGGTAAAAAGCCAAACCTTCCCCTGCTCTTAAATGCAGTTTTGCTTCGAAAATACCTCTGAAAATGACATGTGGGATCCATGTTTATTCTCTGTCAGCTATTTCTTTATCAAATGTGCTCAGTTAACAAGGAAGGAACCTTTTCTTCCTATGTGTCAGCCTTGCAAATTTCAAGTAGAAGCTAGGGGCCAATACAGATTTTTTTTCACATGTAGGATAACCAAAAACCAAGGATTTTGCATATGAGAGTAAGCCCTTGGTTACATATGTGCAGTTCTGTTCTCTTCTGGGGCTTTGCATAAGGTTTAACTGATTGAAAATGATTCTGTGGTGATAAACAGGAGGGAATAGAAACCAGCCCACTGTCCTTTATGCTAGATCTACTGTGCTAACAGAAGCAAAAAGCAGTGAACAGTGATTTTAATTATTAAGTGAGCAGATAGAAAATATATAAGAATCAACTGTTTTTGGAGAGAGGGTTTGCTTCAGGAAATTTTCAGCTTCAACATAATAGAGCATTCAAGCTGACAAGGAAAATAAAATGCTTTTTTTTTTTTTTTGGAAATGTCATTAATGTGATGGGAAGAGAATGTACAGTCCTCATAACAAGAAGAGAGCAAAATTATTTGAATTATTTTGCGTGGAACTGAAAGATAAAAGCTTGCCTTTACAGCCCTCATTCCTGAGAAAACCTTATTGTGGGGTGCAGGAGGTTAGAATATCACTGTGTGTATGTTTGCTATACTGGAATGATAACTTGCTGTGGGCATTTTATGATTTATTAATTCACCTTTGTAACTTTGCCAATCAAGCATGAAAATCTGTGTAGTCTGGAAGACCAGAGATGAAGTTTATCTGTTTTTATTTGGTTTTAATACTTGAGATGTCAAATAGTGAGCAAAAGTTTTCTAAGTTCAGAATTTTGATCCTGCAATTGCAGTGCAGATTGAACTGAGCCATATGAGGCATGCTGTGTTACAAAGGGCAAAACAAACAAACAAACAAAAAAGCCAAGGATGTACTTTCCAGCTATGTAAATACTAATCCACTGAATCTCTCGTCAGATGAAATCATTCGATTTTGATTTTTTTCTTCCAGTTGTGTGTAATACTGGAGCCAATGCAGGAACTGATGTCAAGACATAAAACTTACAATCTGAGTCCTCGAGACTGCTTGAAGACTTGCTTGTTTCAAAAATGGCAGAGAATGGTGGCCCCACCAGGTATGTTTGATTTCCAGTATTTTATTTATTTTATAATTAAGAGAATATAAGAACACTGAGAAATTTTGCTGCAAATCTACTTGCAAAGGGAAGTAATAGCAATTAGCATTGCTCCAGAATTATTCTTGAAAATGATTCTGATTGTCCATGATTTCAGTGTGATGCAACATAATATGAGGCAAGAACAATAGATGCAAACATTCAAATGCACAGGATATAAATTAGTACCAAAAAAGTGTAGATAGAATGCATAGTGCTTACTGACTCCATTAGAATTCATAGTTTGTGTAATTTAGCTTCCTGCTGTGAGTCTGAGCAACAATTCATAACTAATTGTCTTTGAGACCCATATAATGCTATTTACAGGCCTGGACCTAGTCTCTTAAACCTCAAAAAGTAGTTCTCCCTTTTCTCAGATTATTAAAGTTCTGTGTATTTTGGACCATTCACATAGATGCCAAATGCAAATTTTGAAAAGCGCAGCTGCCACCTTGATAGAAGTTATGTAATTGTCCTGATTCGGTCTAAGTTTGGAAGATTCACAAAGAAATGGCATTCAGCACTCTTTAACATGTTGTTTGCAAGTGTCAGTTGTAAAGATTAAGCCCATATCAGAATTAGAAGGAAATTACATGCTACTTGCTCATAGACTGTATCAATAGCAGCCATCAGGGCGGAAGGCTGCCTTGTCCCTTTGTCTCTGGCTGGGGCAGCTGAAACTGTGACTACATCAGAACAGGACCTGGATTTTTGGTTAGCAAAACTCTTAGCAAGCTGCACAGCGCCTTTGAATTTCCTGATTGTTACCATGATGCTCCCACTAGTAAAATACTTTCAAATATCTTTATAGGTAATCTGGAAAAATGAACTTTGTCTATTACACAAAATTGAAAGCAGAAACCACTGGCTTTGGTTCAAGTATTATTCTAAGGTTCATATCTACTACTACTACTATTACTACTGGTAGTAAACTTGTGAATTTAAAACAAGGTAAAAAAATATTTCAGCGCTTCTGAAACACTTTACAATATCTACCGTTGGGTTTGCTTCTTACCCTTCTATTGCAGCAGAACCCACAAGACAACCGACAACCAAACGGAGAAAAAGGAAAAACTCTACCAGCAGCACTTCAAACAGCAGTGCTGGGAACAACGCAAATAGTACCAACAGCAAGAAAAAGTCAGCTGCTGCAAACCTGAGTCTATCAAGTCAGGTACCTGTAAGTCTCACTTTCCTTTTAGGCCTGAATCACTTACAGTGCTTAAATTCTTTCTTTGTAAAGAAGGTGCATTCTTGAGCAAAACTGTAACAGGCAAAAAGTAACCTTGCATAGTATGCCATGGAAGCTGGAGAATTAGTGAGGAGGTGTGAAGAAGCCATTCTTCAATGCATCTTTAATGACCAACCCTCACACAGGGCTATCCTGAGCAGTAGAATTGAGTTTTCAGCGCTGGGGCCAACTCACCCGTAGGAGTTTTTCCAGTGGTGGCAGGACTCAACTGGGCTTTGTGTTTTCAATTGTAGTCTGAGCATTGAGAGTGTCTTGAAGATGTCCACCCACCCACTGCTAAGTGAGAATGAGCCCCTGTGCAGCAGGATTACCATACCTGAGCAGATTGCTCATCTTTCTCCATTAGTACCTCGTCTCTAATTGGTGATGAGTTCAGTTGCTGAAGTAGAACAAGTTTTGAGTAAATTTGCCTGCAGATGTTATCTCTATATCAAACCACTCCATTTACAGAAGGTAGATCCCTTTGAATATGGGTCTGTTTATTCACCCTGCTAGCTGCAACTGTTGGCATCCTAATTAAGTAGGGAAACACCAAGTCATTTCCTGTTGTTTTAATGATATCACATTTATTGCCTTAGTCACAATATAGGGGTAATCTGACCCTGAATTGTGACAAAATGTGGCTTAATCAATAAGAAGATAGCTCATGCATTTTAAAACTAGGGAGATTAATTTGGTAGTATAGGAACTATAAAGTGGTATCTCGGGGATAACATGCAGGGATTTTTATTGGATTTCTGATCAGCAGATAGGAAAGAGCGAGGTCTCTTCTGAAGCTTGACAAAGAATACAGGCCTTTTGTCAGCGTGAAGCAGGCACTTCCTAGAAAACCTGAATACCCAGATGAAAAAGAGGACTAGACTAACACTGGTGAAATGAGATGAAGGTTTTTGTTTAGCAACCAATTCAGCAATCCACTAGCTTTCAACAGCTTGGAGTTTCAGTACATTAAA
The DNA here is from genome assembly GCF_019232065.1 of Centrocercus urophasianus. Classification (NCBI taxonomy): domain Eukaryota; kingdom Metazoa; phylum Chordata; class Aves; order Galliformes; family Phasianidae; genus Centrocercus; species Centrocercus urophasianus. The sequence continues at coordinate 14,054,305 of NW_024884475.1, read as the reverse complement.
CTCATAATTTCTCCTTGTCGTATTAAAATTTTCACATGGCTCCTATATCTAGAGTCAGATTTTTTCCCTAACATAGGCAACTCCGGGCTTTTCTGGCAGCACGAAGCAGTCAGAATGTCAGCTACCTGATCTGCTTATGGTACAGGCGACTCTGTCTCACTGATTGTCTGCCAGAAATCCCTTTGATCAATGATCAACCATATTTACAAGAAAACAGCAATTAGGCATAAAACTGAGCAACCTCCTGATTCCCTGCTGTCTCCAAGTTTGAATGTCAGGAAGATCACTTTATCTTGGCTATTCTCTGCCCTGAGCTTCATTCAGCACAAGCAGAGTCTGACCCCTGCTTCTCTGAGGCCTGCTCTCCCAGGAGAGGTGTTGTTGACTTTTGTTGGCCTCAGTTGCAGCCATGTGTACTCATACATTTGAGTGTAATTGGGCCCTCTGATAGCTGTCTGTCCCTCCCATTGATACTCAAGCTGATTCAGGTATTCAGAAGCTACTCCTGACAGATGTAGCAGTCAAGGCTGCTCATCTGAGACATCATGATGAAGTTCATCATGGCATGAGGTATGGATTTTCAGTCATCTCTGATTTTTAGGAAGCTGAGTAGCTTTGTTTTTTTCAGTATTGTTTGCTTCCCATAGCAGAATAGTGAGATGGTCCAAACTCTGCTTTTATGGAGGATCAGGTTCCATTTTTAGGACTCTTCTGCTTAGCACAGTGGAAAATACTTAGCTGTTTGATTTGACATACCAGCAGTTCTTCCCATCTTCCCCAAGGCAAAGATAGCAAACCAGATGGAAATGATTTTTGGGCAAATCTGTAGGATAGACAGAACTCAAAATAATTTTAGTGGTATGATATTTTGGTGTAAAACTATTCAACACTTTTCAGTTAAACAGGGAGATGTTACTGTGTTTCTTCGAAATTATGCATTCTTTCAAGCGAGCCTTCTTACAGCAGACATGCTATTGCTGCTAAGTTAGCAGCAGACAGCATTAACTTGCTTTCTGTTTTATAGAATCACAGAATGGCTTAGGTTGGAAGGGTTAAAGATCATCTACTTCTAACCCCCTCCCATGGGCAGAGTTGCTACTCACCAGCTCAGGCTGCCAAGGGCCCCATCCACCCTGGCTTTGAATTTCTCCAGGAATGGAGCATCCACAGCTTCTCTGGGCAACCTGCTGCAGTGCCCCACCACTCCCTGAATAAGGAATTCTTCCTAACATCTAACCTAAATCCCCTCTTAGTTTTCTTCTTGTCCAGTCATGTTGTTCAATCTATCTTCATAAGAGAGATACTCTGTTTCATTCTCTTAACTTTGCCTCAGTGAATCAGTTAGTACTTAGTGGTTTATTTTCCTTATATGCAATTGAAGATATCTTGAAACATGGGAAAGCTTTCAACTTCTGAAATCATTTGCTTTCCACATTAAAAGTGTTATTAGGGAAAAGGAATGAAATCACTGCTTCTGTCCACATGGCTCACATGAACTTAGCTAGTTCCAGTTCCATTTTTCCCATCATCATTTCTGGAGAACCCCAGAAATGAGCTCATATTTGTGCCACATCTGCATTAATATGAAATCATGTAGTCCAGATGTAAGCTTTCTCTTTTTCTCCAATGATTTCTTTCCAGCGAGCAAAGATAGCCTTTCCACCATAGTAGAATCTAATTTCCTGTCCATTTTATGCTTCTATGTTGTTTTCTCTTTGATAGTAAATTAAGCATGGTTAGAGAATGTTTCCTTGACCTCTACTCTATGTAATGTTTCTTGATTTAGAACATTAATAATCATTCAGTTTTGCTTCTACAGTAATGCTATGTACACTCTACGAAGTAGCTGAACATACCATAATATTCTCTCATCCAGTCTTCTCACTCACACCATTAGCTTGTGTTTCTGTAATGAGGTTTTCACTTCTGGAAAGGCAAATTGTAAATTTTCAGGACAGTGACTTGGAAGCTGCTGCTGAAGTACTGTTGGCCATGACAAAGTTTGAATATTCAGACATTTCTCATTTTCTCCATAGCACCTTGCAGATCTTCAGATAAATACATAGTGCTAAGCAAAGTTTGATATCTAGCTGTATTCATCTTAAATAGCTGCTTCTTCATTAATAGGAGGTTCTGCCATTCCCTCTACCTGTGTATTTTCTGGTCTGTTCTTCAAGCAGGGACCGTAATGACAATACAAGTCCAAGCCCAGAAAGAGAAATCATTGCATTGTATTTCCATGTGTAGGTGAGTTTAGTGCTGCACCTTGAAGTTCAGCTGCTGAAACCTAATCAGTCAGTATCATTTGTCCCTTTTTTTTGCCTTAAATTTTTTAGCACTTTGACTGTGCTGACACGTTCTGATACATCTTTAATGACACAGTCCTCAAAATTATCTTAAGGGTCTCTGACAGTGGGTAGATATGCATGTTCCCTCTCATCAGTAATTTCAACAGGGTCAGTCTCATGCTGTCCTCATATCTCTAGATTTTTTATACTTCCTCAGCTCTGCTAAATAAAATGCAGTGTTTTGCCCTTCTGACAGTCACTTGCACTCTATTGTACTTATTTTTCTTTATAATACGGCTTCTGTGATTATGTTAGATCTCATGCTATTGGTTGCAGACCTTCAGCATCTTCTCTTTTCAATGGGGCTATTTCTTCTCAAATCCCTTGTTTCACACTTTTCCTTCATACTGGGAGCTTTCTTCAGACAAATGTAGTTAGCCAGTGTGCTACATGATTACACTGCAGAATTCGTGTAGGTTGGCCTTTCAGTTGTTCAGTGATTCTTTTGACTTGAATCCATAGATGCTGAGCCAATATGCTGCAGCGCGTTGGAATCAGAGCCAAATGCCACTGAAGTCCATCCAGGAGCATAAATACTGAGATATTTCTCTCACCAGCAGTTTGCTTCTCTCAGGCTCCCATTGGTGTGGATTGGGTACTTCCAGTGTTTCCACAGATGTACTGCTTTTTGTTTAGAGTGTAGAGAGATTGGACAAAACAAGGATCTGGAAATTGTCCACTCATCTGTCTTAGTCTCAGTAAATTCCATTTATTAGAACTGTTCTCACGTTTGTTCCTGATCTTGATCATATCTAATTTTTGGAAAAATGTCAACCCATTGTTACTGGGATTACCTTTTTCCTCCAAACAGAGAGCAAAGATAGGCAAGACTCCTCTTGCAAGGGTCATGCAAAGCTTGTCTTTCTAATGTTATCTTTCCTGTAATTTCAAAGAAAGCTAGTTATCTAATTTGGATGAGTCATCATTTATCATTTACACTTTATGTATTTCCTCTAATATTTGAAGCTAGCTGCAATATTCTTCCATGTCTTTGCTCTGTTTTCTTGACTCTTCACAGGTTGAGATCTGATTTCCTTTTCCTTTTTTTTGTATTCTTCTGTTTCATATGAAACCGTCTTTTAAGACCAGACTCTTGTATGCAGACAAGTGCCATGTACACTGTGATTTGTGGATTACAGGTTATTTGATGTCCATACAGAGATACACATTAAAAATCACTTTCAATTAAATTTAATAAAAACAGTTCATATTGATCCATTTTAATCTACTTGAATTTGGAAATTTGACAACAGTCCACAACTCTTGCAAATTGTAAGAACCATTGCTCTAGAATACTATAGAACTAATAGGTGGATTTTGCTTTCCTTTACTAATGAAGATCCTGTTGCGTGTAATACTGTAATCAAGAACCCAGTATCATTTCTGTTGAAAAGAATAAAGCATCACTACATGCCACTAAGTAAATCAAATGTTCTTCGTTACATCCAGAGTCTTAATTAGAGCCCCCTTGCTCTCTTTAAATGAGTTACATACATCTATAATCTCTATTTCTCTTTGTAGCTCTTTGTAAGCTCCTCAGAAAGCCAAATCCATAAACAAACTGCTAACGTGAAAGGCAGCAATACAATCTCTTACATGTTTCAGAAAAAGGGGGTAGGTTCAGGTGCTTTGTAATGGATGTTGTACTATAGAAGCTGCAGTTCTAGGGCTAGAAGATTAGTGTCAGAAATTATACTGTGTCTCAGAACAGTGCAATTCGGAATCTAAGATTTTGCCTTAAGCAGACGAGAGTGAGCAAATTGGTTTCCAGTTGTTGCACTTTAAGAAAAATGTACCAAACAAGACCAGAATGTCAAGTTAACAGAGAGGACTGTGATGAGATGTGAAAGATAACCATTTTCCTCTAGAAAGTGTTTACTCTGAAACCTAATTAAAATGTCAGTTCTGTTTCTACAGATCATTTCAACACGAATGGCAGTCTGATGTTTTTATCTTGGAGATAGTGACCATTACTATGGAAGGCAACAGTGGGGCTCTAAGTAATTAATATTTTTTGTGGCAAGAAGTTACAAAGTCAATTATTAAAATAATCACCACTAAAACTAAAAAAAAAATAAGGAAGAGATACCTTTCTTCTTTTAACTTTGCACTTACAGATGTTCTGGCTGCTAAAACTTGTACAACTTTCAGTCCTTGTAGTGTGAGGCTTGTTTAAAACTTCTACTTAATAGTTTCAGGTGTTTTTAGTTATCTCAGGCTTGTGAAGCACTGTTTGTGTACTTCTGAGGACTGTGACACCTGAGCTGGGTTACATATTAACAAAGCAAATTAACAGCAAAGCAAAATAAAATAGCAAAGCAAAGATTGGCATTTTACATCGTTCACTGTAATATTTTTTTTTAACCTCCATATACAAGTAAGGCATTGATCAGTTACAGGATTATCTTTAAAATCCCAAGTTAAAAAGTCCAGTTATATAACTGGGTATCGCGGAGCTAAATGTTGAGGCTAGGTACAAAAAGGTGGAAGCCTGAGAAATGACGGGTCTGTTGAATAGTAGTGCTTGCATTTGAGTTGTGCCTGAAGTGATCTGTGTGTAGTTTATGTGCATCAATTTAAGTTTGGATAGCAATTAGGGATATTGCAGGATGAAAGGTGTGATATAAATGAAAGCTGCTTTGTGGTTATAATATAAAATAATACATTTATATTGGATACTGTAAAACAGCCACTGCATTATTTACAGTGCTTCACTGTACTTCACTTTACTATCGTGAGACATTCCTTGACCAAAAATGTTGTTTCTAATCACAGAGTGAATTAATAAGATTGAGTGACTACAGTCTAAATCTTTTTTTAAACTAATCTAGTCAAATATATGCTACCATAACTAGGCCATAGCAGTGTTTGCTGCCGTGCAAGAGACTAGGGTTTAATTCTTGGATTCTGCTTCTCACTCCATGAGCAGGAGCTAGGAGCACTCCAGAGCTGCAGCCTCAACCCTGGGAGGGATGGAGCCTTGTGTCATTCAACAGCAGTGACCCCCACTGGCCAATTTAAGGAGAAGCATTGAGGGGCTCTAAAAGGAGTCACTTCCAGTCCTCCTCAGAGGTTGGTGGTCATTGCACGGGAATTAGTGAGTGGAGGTTCAATGGGGTACACTCGGTGGGGTCTTCAGCTTTTCAGTCTGAGGAGCAGAATCCTCTCTGGGGAGGAACCAGCATGTGCGCTTCCTGAGAAAGTATTTTTGCCTGACATAGTATAAGCAGCAGGATTGTCAAGAATATACATATATAGAGATATATATATACTTTTAATGTCCTGTAACTAATGCTGTGATATCTGTTTCTTAAATAGAATGAGGGAAAACTCAGCTAACCTCAATATAATTGTAGTTTAATTCCCAGAGAGAGAGAGAGAGAGAAAGACTCAGAGGCATGGAGAGAAATATAAGTGCAAACTGTCCTCTCAGTGGGTGTCATTAAATTAAGGAATAATGTTTGCAAAGAGCCTGAGAAATTAGAGATGGAAATACTTCCAAGGTCACTGACTATCTCCCCACTGATGCACAGACGTTCCCTACTGCAGATTGAGGTTTTTCCCAGTCCACTGTGAGGAGACCCAAGCAGTGAAGCTAGCACTATTCTACTGGGGTCATTAATCCTCAGTCTGCAGTTCTCAGCAACAGGAATATTGTCTTATCAGTGGGGGTTACGTTTTCATTTACTTAATGTCATCTTAGTGCCCTAGTACTTCAGATTGGCCTGAACTGATGATACTCTTCCTTTCAGCAGTAGCAGCTATTAAGGATATTTACCCCTCCCAGTCATTTGGTCAATGCAATATGCAGTTAATTCTTCTCCACAGCCTCCCCAGCCAGCTTTTCTAGCCCTCAGTTATTTTTGATGCACTTCTCTAAGTTTCATCCAAGTTGCTGACCTCTTCCTGGTATGGCAACACAGAGAACTTGAGGCAGCATCAGGGTCCATGCTCACGAGCATTGAAGTAAAAGAGATGTTGCCACCTCGGTCTGTGATTCTGTATCTCAGTCACTGCGGTCCTTTTTGCCTGACGTATCACTGCACGCTCCGATCCAATTTGCTCTCTACCAGGTCTCTTGTTGTTAATGCTCTCACAATGCCTTGAGGTCAGGTCTGCTTCAGCAGTGCACGTTACACATTCTCTGTTGTTTAGGGGGATGAAATGAATTAGAAGAGACTTTTGGTTATAAACACCTTTGTCTTTTAAACTTCTATGTTGCAAAGCTATGTGTGTTTGATTTAACAAAGGATTTTATGGATAGGTGGAGTAACAAAATGTAGAGAATGTAAAAAGATATCATGCAGCAGCATCCATCTACTCACAAATTTGTCACGTAGCACAGGCTGAAGATGTGATATAAACATTCTTCTGTAGCATGTCAGCCTTTGCTAAGGGATATCAAGAAGCAGCATAAATAGAGGCAGTGATTTGTATTGTTTTGTGGGGAATTAAGTATATAGAAGATTTTAACAAAAAGCATTGTATGTAAGCATTTGTCTTCTGTTTCCTTTTCACAAATGCTTCTACATTCATAAGAAGGAACAGATCCTTTAAAATATGAATCTGTTGTTCTCTAGGATTCTGTGAAGGGCTTTTTAAATCAGCAGGTACAAAGCTAGACATCTGGAATGACTGCACTTTAGCCAAATGTTACCTGATGCCCTGCCACTTGAGCTGCATGAAAATACGCATCCCACATACTTCTTGTAGTGGCTAGCACAGCAGCCTAATTTTCAGAGAGAACAAGAGAGCTCGCTGGCTTTGCACCTTTGCTTTCCAATCTCAAGTTTGCACCTTTCTATCCCATGCTGGTTAGGTTTACTGCAGCAAATCTGCGATGCACTGGAGTACAGTAGGCGGTTTACTTGTTTTCATGGAAGGACAATTTGTACCTAAAGCAGTGGTTAGATGAATCCTTTCTTTCTTGCATGCTTCAGTTTTTGATGACTACTAGCTTCATCAGTGTAATTATAATTAGCCCTCTTCATCTTCCTTTTACGATACCAGCTGGACAGATTGGTCCTCTTACTGCACAGATTGGCGGCAGGGTTGCCTACATGGAGTTAGGTGACAGGCACCATGAAATAACAGATGGTAAATTCAGGGCTTGTTGGCAATCAGCAGGTTTTTGCTAATGACTTAATTAGCTATGCAAATTGTCAAATCAGTGTGAACATTGTTTTTATCGAAAACTTTACCTAAATTAATTACCATAATTAAGTAGCAGAATGTCAAGTATATTGGATGCGTAAAAGGGCTTGGCTGGCTAAGGATAAGAGAGTTACCATCTTTATTAGAGTGCCGTGCTCCACATTTGAAAAATCTAAGGATAAGAAATGTGGTTTCTTTAAAACTAGTTTTAAAATATGCGTAGCAACTGAGAAGCACCCTGGTGCCTTTCCATATGAAATGGCTCAGAAAAGAGAGGCTGAATAAAGCCTAAATTCCTCAAGCAGGACGTTAAGGCAGTTTCATAGCCTGCTTGTTTTCCTAAAAAAAAATTGAGTTTACCTGCTTTTCTGTTCTGGGGCTCCTGAGATCCTGAGCCACGAGCACACAGCTAGAGAGATGTTGTGTTAATGGTATTTCACTTAAACTAGAAAGAAAATGTAAGCCTGTCTCCTGGTTCCTACTGTGCAGGCACTTTTAACTCTGTTGTTCAAATATCACAAAATTAAGAGATGCAAATTCTCTAACACAATTTTTTTAAGTTGATTTTTTCTCTCTCAAGGTTTCCATATAACAAATATTGGGTGCTGTTCACAGGATGTGATGGTGGTGGGAGAACCAACTCTGATGGGAGGCGAATTTGGAGATGAAGACGAAAGGCTTATCACTAGATTAGAGAATACACAGTATGATGCAGCAAATGGCATGGATGATGAAGAAGATTTCAACAATTCACCTGCACTGGGAAATAACAGCCCGTGGAACAGCAAACCTCCTGCTAACCAGGAGACTAAATCTGAAAACCCCACACCACAAGCTTCCCAATAGGTTATTCTGCAGCAGTACCCACTGCCACCTATGTCAATGGGTTATTAATTACTGTTTCACAGCATCCTTCAAAACAATTTAAAGAAAATTTCAATGGATACAGTATCTATTTCTAACCTAAATCTATCTGATTTTTTTTTTAATTGGAGAAAAATCTTGTATAAGCTTCCATATACGTTTCCTGGAAGCTTTCACATACAACATGATACTGGCACTGACCTCAATTAAAATAATTGAAAATTAAATAGCATCTCATGGCAAATTTCTGACAATGCATTCTATTTTAGGGGTTGTTTTTTTCCTCATCAAACAATGGCCATATTTTACCAAATCATCAGTGCTCAGGATCTCATTAACGTAACTATGTAAAACTTTTTACTATTGTAATATATTTTCTGCTTTTCAACTTGCACCTGAAATTTCTTGTTTCAGAAAAAAAAGAAAAAACAGCTTCTAAGGAAAAGTAATTTAAAGTAACTTTTGTTCTTTCTTTGACTTTTCTTTCATTGGTTAATCATTTAAAGGATCCAGCATTTTTAATTCACATGTAGCTGATGGCAGTAGATACTCTTTCCATCATTTAATGAAAATACTGAAACAAGAAATGTCTTTTTTTCATCAAAGACATGAGAAATATTTTTATGTGGAAAAACACACCCAGTCCTATGAGAGTTTATGCTTTGTAAAATTGCTGTTGATCCAGATATTTTAAAGCCATGTAATCCATTAACTTTGTGGGCAGCTTAATAAATCTAAAACTTTTGTGTTTTTATTATTGTATCTGAGTTGGCTTTGTTGTTATTTCTTTTCATAGTATATTTCTTGTATAATATTTTTGTAAAGCCCTCAAACCTTTTTTTTTTCGTTTTGTTTTGTTTTACTTTTTTTGGATTCCAGTGTATTTATGTGAAACTTTATAAAAGAAACTAATTTTTTCATTTACATATTAATATGTTCAACTCATCATGTAAAGACACAGTGAGTCAGTGTGTTATATAATACAACTGTATTTTATGTATGCTTTGCCAATAAGTGTGCCAATAAACTGTGTTAACAAATGTGCTCTTCTATACTGCATTTACAGTTCCTTGCATGCCAAAGTCATACGCCCATGTGCATGATCACGCACCAGGAATGTCTGGAATTAGTTTTTCACCAAATTACAATTTTTTCCAGCAAAAAGGACAGGGTGTAGTTCAGGTGTGAACCGCTTGCAGCTCCATTTCGTTAGCTGCTCTTTTTTTAACATTAATGATGTGTAACAGCACAGGTCAGTCAGAAACAGCAGAGAGAGTCAGGCACGAGGGAGTGCGGGGCATCCAGCAGGAGCACCTCCGCCCTGAACTTGGCCTCCCTCGCCTTCCGTGGCTGGGGCTTATCAGAGCAGGGATTTCCACTCTGCTGAATTCTGTCTGATGGTTTTATGATGAGTCCCTTGACTGGGGCTGGGAGGATTTTGAAAATGCTTTCTTTCCTTTGCTATCAAATCAATTGTTCGTTGGGAGCAAGGCTCTACAGCAAGATTTCCAGGCAGGGGCAGCCAGCTCTGAGACAGCCTGGTGTGCACGAGCCCCTCGGCTGGGGCTGGCAGCAGAGGGGCACACACCATCATCCCCAGGCAGTTGTGACCTGCGAGTTGCTCCCTGCAGGTGGCCGTACTCACAGGGAGAGGAATTCCTGGCACACATCACTGAATATACAAGGTCCTGCCTTTTATGCAGGATAGAAATGTTTTGCTTTTAATTTTATTATGCTTTTTATACTACAGACATTACAAAAGCACCTGAACAACTCCTGGTCTTTTCTGTGATTGTTTTATTTTTCTGACTTTACATACATTCTCCAGAAATGTGTCCCAAATGTACATGCCTATGTTTGTAAGCATGCTGTTGAGGATGAGACTCATGGAATCACTGAGGTTGGAAAGGCCACTTGGTCTAGTGCAGCCATCGATGCCTCACCACCATACCACTAAACCATGTCCCTCAGTGCCACAACTCCCTTTTTCTTGAACACCTCCCAGGGATGGTGACTCCACTACTTCTCTGGACAGCCTGTGCCAGTACATCACCAACTAAGAGACATTCCTGGTTTCCCTAGGATCTAAACTCTCAGCACATAGCTACCTTTAGGGTAGAATTTATAACTGAATAAATAATAACTGTGGGCTGGGTATACCAGCATAGATAGCAATGTTCTTCCTGCACAACTCTTGCAGGGTATAGGAAAATGCAGGTCTATCATTCAGGGACTGTATCAGCAGTGATTTTTTCCATGTAAATAATTAAAGTCACACTGTATTCCATTAAGGGATCACTGGCTCCTATATAGCTGCTATAACATTACAATTATACACTGTAATTCTAATGTTCAGAAACACTAATCATTCATATTACATTTCCATGAGCGCACTCTAAAAGGCGTTCCTTATTATTAATCTTTCAAGGCTGGCACTACTATTTCAATTTTTAGAAGATTTATGATGTCATATTACTCCTGTTGTTTCAGTAAATAAACATAAGAACGTTTGAAAAATGGGTAACAGACTCCTTAGAGTGCTGTCCTTGAATTAATCTGGAAGGGCACTTTTTCCATATCTCCTCAAAAACCCACTCTATAAGCTATCAATCCACCCCATTGTGGTTAGAGTGAATAACAGATGGAGCTGGCTGATTTTATTTATTCACTTATTCATAAAACTGCCTTAATGGAGTGCTTGGCTATGCACAGCAGATGACCACGCGGTTTCTTCATTGCTGCTTCCTCCAGCCCCACGTGTTGGACGCTGCGTGGGCTTTTCTTAATGTTCCAATGGTAAACTCTTCAAGAAAGACCCTCTGGTCCCATGTCCTCCCATCTGCTTGTACCCTCTTCTGGGGAACATTCCCTGTGGGCGAAGGGTTAAGCTACAGCATTTCTATTAAGTATTGAACTTTATGCCTTTTGGTTGTTGGTTGTTTTTTTTTTTTTTTCAGTGACATTGTGGTTGTTGTGGCTGCTGTGTGTTCCTTTACTGTTTCATGCAGAGAAGGGGGAAAGGTGACTAAAGATCATAGTGAGCTGAAGTACCACGTCCATGAGAGCTGAGGCTGAGCTCAAAACTGAAAGCTTGACACCAACAATTAATTGTGCTGTAATCTAATCTCACCACCCACAAGAGCATTGTATCTCTTTCAGAATTTGGAAGGAAATAATGTTGTTGGCACTTTCCTCTGGGGAGCCTTGCAATTATTGAAAGGAGGAAGGAAACTTATCTCGTGATGCTGAAATACTTTCAAAGAGAAAGCTCTTGTTTGCTTTACCTAAATGGAGGGAAATGCTGGCTTTGAGAAGTGCCCTCTCAAATCACAGGGAGGAAATTCTGCAAGTTTACTTAGAAAAGCAAGATCATATAATTAGTAAAGTGAGCAAGTGAGAACTGATAGCTAAGCTGGATGCTATTACAAAAAACTTGGACTGTGTTAGAATCACAAGCACTGGTACATCCTGGTTGTTCTTTGAATTGCTTTGTTCTGTGTGTTCTTTTCCTTGGGTCAGCAAAGCCAGCTTCTCAGGGAGCTCCCAAACCACCAGTCACCAGCCAGTCTCACCAGCCACCCCTCATAAGGACATTTAAGTTCTTAAGGCTTCTTTCTCTCTTTTTGCAATGAGGATAAAGAAGCAGTATTTGCAGCTCTGTGGTATATTTCAGGAAGGAGGCATCTTTACCATCTTTGCATCGATATGTGTGAATGTAAAAGCTTCATAGGTAATTCAGTTTGGAAGGGAGCTCGAAAGATATAATAGTCTTGAAGTACGCAGAAAAGGAAGGGGGAAGGAAACTACTGAGTGAAAAGGCAAAATATGGGGCACTGCAGAGTGTTCTCTAGTACTAGCATGGACAGAGGTTCCTTACCTTTTGCTGCAGAACACCATTAAGGGAGTATAAATGATGGAACCAGCTGTAAGAACAGACTAAATTTTGCAATTTCATGGCCTCCATGAAAAATCCCATTTTAGCAAAGGCAGGATGAAAGAGAAAGCATGAATGACTGATATTCAAGGAAGCCCAGTTTTTGCCTAATATATCCTGGAGAAATTGCTAATGGAAATTGAATAGTTCTGAAAACATTTCCTGAGACTGCAACTTTGATAGAGTCCTATGGTGATATATTGCATGTCCAAATTAAAGCTGCCCTGGGGCACCAGTAACCCCAGTGGCTGGTTTTACTGTGTAGGGCTGCATGATATGTACGTTTTTGCTTTTTGACAGCATATTTCTGTACAAGGCTAAGGCCCAAATCTTCTCCTATGTTAAGAGGAGCTACTGAATATTTAACATCCAGAGGATCTGATGTTACTCCAACATGTCGTTGTGCTTCTGGTAGGAGTCTGGTGGTACCCTAGCATTACAGATTGGCAGATGGTAACTTTAGCTTGAGTCACTTTTGGTAGTCTCCAAATTTATGGTCCATGCTGCTATGTTTCATTAGGAGATATTAATTACCACTGAATAGTCACAGCATTAAAATCTGTTCTAGTTTAGTATGTTATTATGACAGCAACTAGTACCAGTGCTTTCAAAGGGAGAGGCTTTATTAGGAACAGAGATAGAGCAATCTAACTGCAGGAGCATTTCTTCTTTGACCCTATGATTCACTTTTGAAATAAAAGAATTACACCCCATACATCAAGAAATAATTGTAATGGGTCTATGGGTAGTCTTAATCTATAAGCACATTTTAAAACACCATTATGTACTAAGGATGACATCAGAGGAGAATACACTTGTGCATACAGAGTCAAAAACTTGATAAAAGCACTCAGCCATAACAGAGCTCAAACACTTCAGTTCCCCCAAGAAATTGCACTTCCATCAACTTTACAGAGAGCTGGATGAAAACAATGAGCTTTGGTTCGGGTAAGTAACTAAATGTATTCCTGATAACTCAGGTGCAGAATGCAATCACTGCCCATTAGCAGGGGAACGTGCTTCAGCTGAACCAAATAGATGCCCACGTGGTGCAACTCCCTTTCTCTTTGGAACCCAAATTTAGGACCTTTAACCCCATGCTCGTAGCTAAGGTCTGTATTTCTTCAGATTTATTTTCTTTCTGAGTTGAGGTTTGGTTTGTTTGGTGAAAATTTGTACTGAAATCGAGGATATAAATATTTCTCAAGTGTCTGGAATCTTGCTAGTTAAAAGGTGGCATGCAAAGCAGTCATTAGATTGTATGGGGAAGCAATATTTTATATTATGCTAAAAGGAATTCTGTCTCTTGAGAGTTTCAAGTTGTGTGTTGCCCTAGTTTAGTTAATAGTTCTGTCTCAACAACTCTGAATTAATCTGAAATAGTACGTACAATTCTGTATTGAACAGTTATAATGTATAAGGCTAGTGTCTCCTTTGTAAGTACGTTAGGAGACATTTTGGCAAGTGCTTGATATGAAACAGGCATTTAACACTCCTAATCACATTTGACTGCAATTCTCATTTCATCACATAAAGTTTCGTCTTCCCTCAGCGATCTCCTGGGGGGTTGGGGAGGGTCTGAGTACTGGAAAAGCTTTTAAGAACTGTGTTTGGTGCTTTCAAATGCTGGTTTGGCTCTTTATTTTTTATTTTTTCCACCAATTCATTTTTCTTTCATCTCTCTTTGATAGCTTATGAAAATTTGTTTGCCCAGAGTTTTTAACCTTCCACCTTCTTCTGGCTATGTGTAAAGGAAAATGCACATAAACCCATCAAAACTAAGGTGGGTTGTTCCTGGACTGCCAAGAGAAATCAAACTCAGTAGACAGTAGGTGTGAAATTTAGGAACTGTGGTGGATAATGGGGCTTGTGTCTGTCTTCAATAGCAAACTCCATTTTGAAGGGGAATTTTCAGCTGTTTTCATTGAAATCTCCTCTCGGGTTTTGCTAACCTTCCAAAGGGTGGTAATAAAATGCAACTAACTGGGACAGATGTCTTTTCATAGAGGTTTTTCACCAGCTCTGTGATGATCTCTGCTCTTAAATCATGCGCACCTGTGATGTGCGTTGGGTGCAGTGTGACAGAAGCTCAGATTCTAGGAGTGGGGCTTGTAGCCACTTGTCCCTGGATTGAGATCCAGAAACTATGCTGTGGTTTCCCAGCCTTGTATCACCAGCTTAGAGCCACTGCTGCATCTTACAACCGTTTCCTCCACTCACCTTTCTGTCAACAGGGACAGGGATGTCAGCTTGGCTTTGTTCAGCACATTTCTAAGGTTTGCTGTTATTTCAGCCTTAGTGCAAAGAGAAATGTAACCTATTTAGGTTATCCTAAATCCTTTTTTCTCTCAGAAAAATCATAATTTTTAAGTATGACTCTATTTGTCAAGCCAGAATTGCTTTGAGAACAGCCTCACAGATTTCAAACAGCAGTGTTTGGTTTTACTGTAGATGTCAGCAGACAACAGATGACTGGTCAACAGATGACCGGTTTCTCATGAGTTATGGAACAGTGGCACTCTGCAGGGAGTCAACATTTGCAAGCTCAGGATCACACAACAGAGAGATGTGGACTTTTAAAATGGATACAGTTGTCAAAGCCTGTGATGTCCTTGTGAGCCATGCTGTGTTCTCAGTTCTCAGGTGCAGATAGGAGCTGTTGGGAAGGAAGGAGGGGCCTGTATGGTGATTGCCTTCAGGAAGTAGCAATCTGATCCATGGCCGTTTCTAACAAAAACACATGTGAAGTGGAAAAAAATTGCAACCAGTAACAAAGGAAACATCTCAGAGATGGAGTCATGGAGGCCCAAGCATGGACGTTCATAGGCAGGTCAAGACTCAAAAGGAAAACAGAATTGAGAGTTTTTAATCACCCGTGATAAGGCAGGTCATCACCAAAATTGCAGAATTGTGACAACGTCCTTTAACTCAACCATGGCAGGATTAATTTGAAATAACCTTTGAGGTAAAACAAGCCCAAGCAAAGGCAAGTCCTGCATGGAAACCAGCAGAGCCACTGGGTTGCACAAAGCTTGGCTGGCTGCCTCACTCTGTGAAATACACAGATTGCTAACTCTACAGAAATGTGTGTACAGAAGTGGCAGAGATACACTTTGAAGGACATGTAACAATACAGATCACGCAAAGCATCAATTATTCCATCTTTCTCTTCTCCTCCATTCTCCTCCTGTTCCCTTCAATATGTAAAAATAGAGTAATCCGGGAGAGTGATAAAGAGTTGTAGAGCTCTCTCTCTCTGCTTAGAAGCATGCATCTCTGTGTGATCTGCTGGTAAATGTGATCAGGAGTAAACAGCCTTGGCTGGAGTGTGCCGTCTTGTGACCAGGTGGTTTTATTGTGTTTTCAGGTTATATGGCAAGTTAGACCAAGTCCTCCCTTTTTGTAATTCCTAATAATAGCCAGCTTCCTAAATTTCCTATCAAATATATGTTGTTGTCATGTTCTATATAAAGAGAGAAAAGCTTTGGAGCTAAGACTCTTATCAAAAGCAGGAACAAAGCTGGTTTGACTTGTAACATCACAGCACTCCGTACCAAGTGGTGAGTTTCTCAGAAAGAGAGGTGAGGAAATGTGCTGCCCAGGGAAGTGGTAAAGTCACCATCTCTGGAGGTGTTCTAGAAAAGTGGAGATGTGACACTGAGAGACATGGTCTAGTGGTAGGGTGGTGATGGGTTGATGGTTGGACTAGACAAGCTTAGTGATCTTTCTAACCCTAATGATTCTATGGAAGTGCAGCTTTTGTTTCTCAAAGCCTGTTTGTATTTCTCTCCCTCCTGTCCACTTTGCTGAGTGCTCAAACCCTCATCTTGCCATGTTTTGTCACCTGCTGCCACCGTGAGCATCTGCAGCTCTGTGCTGAAGCCCCTCTGTGCTTTACACAGCCCAAGGCATCACGAGTTAGTCTTGAGCAAAGCCATGCCAGTTTGTGTCCCTTTGTTAGTGGTATTCAGTGCTGCCATGCAGGTATTTCCACAGCTGTGAGTTATTCAACATAGACTCCTACTGAAGTAGAGAATAGGCTGCAAATAACCCACCAGGGAACAATTTCTTAAGTGCTAGTCATCCAGCAAATTCCTTTATTCTCAGTTTTTATAGCAGGATTATCCGATGTAGAGGATATGTCCAGGTTATAATGTATTTGATTATTTATTGCAGTATCTTGTGGAGTGAACTCCATTTTAAAGCAGACAGGGATTATTGGAACTAGACAGATGTGATGTTAATTTCCAAAACTAACCTCATTTTCTGTGCAGCCTGTGCTATTGCTTACACTCTTGAGAATATCACTTTTCTAGTAATTTTTCAAACCCCCAATTGTTTTCCTACTAAGCCTGCTTCAGCCTGTAATTTCTGTTTCCTGTATCTCTTCTTCATGAATATTCCTATTTCATAGTAAAACACTTCCCTCCCTGTAACACCAAATTAATTTCTTCTTATGGAGGAGGGAGGAAGCTCTTTTTTTCTCCCATTCTTCACTCTCCTTTGAGGTATGTTTTTAGTTCTAGAAAAATCCTTAAATCGAGTGTTACCTGGTTTAAGTCTCTCATTAAAACACCTTGCACACCACTGAATGGGAAGTCCCTGTTCTTCCCTTCCTCCTGGAGTTTCATGCCTCGTTTCTGTGTGTGTGATACATTTCTGAGCATGTCCTATGGCGGTCTGGAAAGCGGTAGATTGTCTATTTTATTGATTGATTTATTTTGCTACATGGAAATGCCTGGTATTTTGAGCTCCCACAGTGGCTGCTTAATTTATTCCCAGAGCAAGCCCTTGCTAGGCATGTCAGAAGCACAATCCTGCCTGTTCTTTCCAATCCAAGGGACTTGCTGTCTCTTTGTTGGTATGGTTGTTACTCTCTCCCTCCTCACTCCCAGTGGCAGCAAACACCAGGAGTTCTCCTTTGGCCATTCAAAAGGCTTCAAACTGCCCAAGGATCTCTATCAAGGGGCCCTATTTCTCATAGCACATGGAGATGAGCAACATCTCTGCATTCAGCTTCCCACTTACATGGAAACAACCTGTTTTCTGGGACTTCTGCCTGCACATTTCAGAGAAGTCTACTTGCATGAGGCTAGAGCCAGTGCCACCATGCGACATGCTCAGCAGGACACACCAGTTAGTGAAACCTCAGCAGATGCTCTGTCCCCCCATCTGCAGCTCAGCCTGCTTCTTTCCTCTGTGTGATGGAGAGACATGTTTTGGATTGTATATTCATGAGGCTACTCCATACTGAGCTTATGCATTAAAGTGCATTGCCTACAACTAAGGTCTTTTTTTTAATTAATCCCATGCATTTATGGAGGTGCATGGGTGTGGTTTCCAAATGCTGTGTGCAGTTTTTATTTGTATGACTTCCATCAATTTTTTTTTTCCCTCTATAGAAACTTCATAAATCTTCCAAGTGCCATTTAACAGTGCTAGGATTTTATTCTTATCATCCCTCTTTTTTTTTTTTTTTTTTTTTTTGCATACTATTCAACCAGCAATACTCAGGGCTTTTCTTAATGCCTTCCATCTCCTCTGCACTGCTGGGAAGAGGCCAGCCATCAGCAAGCAGCAAGTAAATAGACAGCATGCATTTAGTGCAGTGATGGGCACATATGTTTTTAGTGAAGAGTTTATTTGCCAGAAGAAAAGTAGTTTAAGAATTCAGGTCAACTTTTGGTGAATCACTTTGAACTAATAAATATAAGAGGTGAGGACAGAAAGATTTCACAAGTGCAGAAGTTCATATCAATTTTTATGAAACAAATCAGCTCTTTTTAGTAGAACTAGACTGCTCCTGTTGCCAACAGCAAACGAAAGTAGGAAGGGGATTCTCTCACCCCAAACCAATATCAAAGCCAGAGATATGAAATTCTTTCCCTTTAGCACCCATCTTCCCCACTGCTTACCCTATCTCTCTCGTGCCATGTAGATGAGCCCATCCATTACAGACTTTCACAATGCTCAGTCCTTCCTACCTTGTGCCCAGGATCTAGCAGAGCCATTATGCATTCAAGGCCAGGCTGGATGTGGCTCTGGGCAGCCTAGTCTAGTGGTTGGCAACCCCGCATGTAGCAAGGTGTTGAAAGTAGATGATCTTTGAGGTCCTTTTCAACCCAGACTATTCTATGATTCATCCGACACTTCTTTTTCTAAAACTCTGCCTCAAGTGCTCCTTATCCAAATCCACCTAGAGCTGCCCAATCTCAGGCACCTCCACAGAAATTCCTAACCCCTCTTCATTTCAGACGCCAACCTCAGAGCAGGTAATTGGCTCTTCCCTGTTGGCTGCTTGTGGTGGTTTCCCACAGATTGGCTGCGGAATTCCACAACACTGCTTTCTCATTCCCCCTGATCAGAAGGAGAGGAGGAAAAATGTGATGAAAAAGGCTTATGAGCTTAGATATGGTCAGACGGACTCACCGATTTTATCATCATAGGCAAAACATACTCAGCATGAGAGTGATTAATTCATAGCCAACTACTAAAAGTCTAGAACGGTGAGAACTAAAAGCTCCTTCTACCATCCTTTCCATCCATTTTCTTCTGCCTTCTCCCCCTGAGCAACACAGGAGCACAGGCAATGGGCACTGCAGTCAGTCCATGAAACATCTCTGCCACTCCTCCATGCTCATAGAATCATGGAATGTCTTGTGTTGGAAGGGACCACAAAGATCATCTAGTTCCAAGCTCCCTGTGATGAGCAGGGTTGCCAGCCACTATATCAGACCACCCAGGAACCCATAGAGCCATACAGCCTGGCCTTGAATGCCACCACTCCATCCCTATTCCATATGGGGTCCTTTTTGGAGCAGCTGAACTGGCTTTCTCTGACACAGGCAGCTTCTGGGCCCTGCTTGCAGAGGCCACCCCTGAAGTACCCTGGATGCCAATGCTTTTCCATGCAAACTCGATAAACTGCTGCAGCCTGCCATACACATCCACTGCCTTCCAAAAAAAGCATCTGACTTTGCTCCAGTAGTGAATGAAAGACCCCAGGGAGCTGCTGCTACAAACACCAAAGGTAGAGTTCAATCCGGACAGGACTCTGGGTGCAGGGAAAGAGAAATGGCATGAGGGAAAACCTCATGTCTGTAAACCATGTTTCAGGTTTGATTCACAATAAGTTGAAATATAATTTATATTTTGGAAAAAAAAAAAAAAACACAAAAAAAAAAAAAACGCTCTTAACACTGAAGTTGTAAAAGAGCTGGATTCAGTCCTTAGTCTGTATATAATGCAAGGGTTGCGCTGGGGGGAGAGTGATCTCATCTTCTCCTGTTGTGAGGTAAAGATGATTCCAATTCCACTAGGGCCAAAAGAGAGTGTATGGCTCCAGGAGATGTTGACATCCTCCACAGAAAATCAGTGCATGCCTCTGCCCCACATGAGTCACAGGGAGCATTCAAGATCCAGTTTCATACCACATAGAAAATACTATTATCCTCTTGCCTTTTCAGGTGTCATTGGGAGCACTCTCCCTTCATCTACTGTCTCCTGACAATCTTAAATTTGGCTTTTATTAAAATAAATAAAGAAGCAAGTCTCTGTGAATTGAATATGTTTCTTTCAAGCATTCCCTGAAACTCTGGTCAAAAGTAAAACTCAAAAATCTATTACTAAATTTAATATATATTTTTTTTTTTCATTTTAAAAATTGGAAAATGACATTACTGAGAGAGCTCAGTCTTGTGTTCTTGCCATGAAGGGCCGTGGTCATTTTAATGCCAGCAAGTCTGAACCTGCCAGTGAAAGAAGAATGAGTTCAAGATGCCCTATAATAAAGCAGAAATTTCCCCCTGGTGTAGGCAATTTTGGTAAAATGAGAAGCTGTGGCCTATAGGTGTTAATGGCAACTTACTACTACAACACTCAAAAGTATCTTTGGCTTTTCATGTTGTGTTCAGCCTGTGCAGGCCATGGCAGCAGCCAGCAGTGCAGATATTACAGCGTCAGATATTTCAATATTTGCCCCTGTACTCGGCATTGGTGAGGTCTCACCTTGAGTACTGTGTTCAGTTTTGGGCACCTCGGAACAGGAAGGACATTGAGGTGCTGGAGCAGGTACAGAGAAGGGCAACAAGACTTGGAGAGTGTGCCCTCCAAAGAGAGACTGAAGGAACTAGGGCTGTTCAGTTGGGGGAAAAGGATGTTGAGGGGAGACCTTACTGCTCTCTTCCAATATCTGAAAGGTGCCTACGGCAAGAGCGGGGTTGGTCCCTTCTCACTGATGACAGGTGACAGGACGAGGGAAAATGGCCTTAAGTTGAGCCAGGGTGAGTTTAGATTGGATATCAGGAAACACTTCTTTACAGAAGGGGTGGTTAAGCACTGGAATAGGCTCCCCAGGGAGGTGGTTAAGTCACCATCCCTGCATTTGTTTAAAACCTGTTTGGATGTGGTGCTCAGGGACATGATTTAGTGGAGGATTGTTAATTAGGGTAGTATGGTTAGGTCACACTTGGACTTGATGATCTTTAAGGTCTTTTCCAACCTGAGTAATTCTATGATTCTATGATTCTCTTGATAGGCACCACAGAGCTCCTGCCACAGATTTGAAGAGATTTATTGATGAAAATATTGAATAGCATTACGTATTTGAAGACAGTAATGACAAATATTGATGTGATGGACACAGCCTGGTGTTGACAATGTCAGTTAGGATGTGTCAGAGCAGTTTTTATCCCCTGCAATGCCTCCCAGTTAACTTTGCAGGTCCCTGGCCAATTACAAAGCTCCCCACACCCACTGAAACACCCCAACTTTTGCATACCCCCCTTGTTTAAATCTCATCTCCAACTCACCAAATGAACACACCTGTAGTCTAACTGCTGGTCATTTAGCAAGCAACCTCATTTAGAAACTAACCCCCTCTGTCCAATTATCCCTTTTCTTCAGTCACATGTCCTTATGTAGCAGCATTGCTCATTTATATGCTAATTTTGCTAAGTCTACTTCAAAGGGGAGAATTGTTTGTTAAAAATCTTACACTCCAGCCTCAGTTCAGACCATCTCATTATTTACCTGCAAATTTAGGGAGATATGGGTAAAAGCTCTGTTCTTTTATGATCTATTGTCAAGGTGATCAAAGGAAACCATTCAATACGAAGATCAAAAAGAGTCTGGCTCCCAGCAGCCCAGCAGCTGGCTCTGCCAACTCTAGAAGTCCACAACCTCTGTTACAAATGAAGACTGATTTTACTATTAAATAACTTTTGATTACAAATTGGAGGGAAAAAAATACCCTTCACGATCATAGTCTCTGTACTAAGGTGTTAATGAAACTGGGTTTCAAATCGATATTATCTCAATTATTAGTCAAGGAATAATCACTATGTATGTAGTGTCTCTACTAATAATCCCCAGATAATGAAAAATATCCCACAGACATAACTAATACTGCTTGATAAATTGCTGGTGGCCCACAGCTAACCTAGATTTTCTTTTTTATATAGATACACTGCTCAAAGGATTTTTAAAACAGGAGCTCACACACAAAACTGTTTACTATTTAGAGAAGCCAAAAGCACTGACTGTAAGTTGAAGAATCAAACTGGGACACCTCATGTCCCGCTCTGTTAAGGAATTATGTCAGCAGTGTAACACAATGTGAATAACGAACCCATGCTTTTCAGGGCTGACATAATTCCTCAGCCTAAGGAATTTCAAGAACCTCAATTTGTAGAAATCCTATTCTTGCAGTAAAGATAACCCACAGAAATTTTTAGCTTTGCCACAAATATATGTTAAATAGTATACAGTTTTCCTTAGAAGAATAATGTGAGAACTAAAAATGTATAAACTTTCAAGCTTTTATCTTCCCTTTAAAGTCAACATGCTGTTATTCAATATAATGTGACTCTCTTCTAGGCTACCAATGGCAACAAGCAAGAGGCTGTGAACTGCAGTGTATTAGGGGGCTCCATATGGGGACATAAGTATGTTCTGTGTTCTGAGATATTAAATGTGCTTTTTTTTTTTTTTTTAATGAAGTAATTTGGTGTATTTCTAAAAATACACTGAATTCTTCTAAAAATATTGAGCTACATCTAGAGAAGAGCAGCCTCCAATGCTGTTAGGAAAGGTATTTGTCATGTTGTTCTATAGCTGTTCTGTGTGATTTGGTGGTGGTATGTTGTACCCTGTCCTGTCAGTCAATAGTAAATGAATACCTCAGCAGGTCGTAGATGACTTTTAGTGCTGTACTCATTTGGAGCGGATCTAAAGCTGATGTTTTGACCACTTGTTAGTATTAAAGGTCTGATGACACTTTACAGCAGAGTTGGAGTGCAGGTTTTGGTGTCCTGGCCAAGTTCCAGTGCAGGTAATTAAATTCTGTCTATCTAAACTTCCCCCTGTGGCTTTCCTTGGCTCAGGTATTCTTAATTTCCTGTCTTAAAATGTTCCATAGTGTTGCAGTGGTGCTGTTAAATACTTGTCAGGTTTCACCTCGGCAATGTGTGAGATGATTCATACCTTACAGATTTGCAGATATCTGCACGTCACTACAGCCTATGAGACCTGGAGGAAAGGTAGAGTAGAAATGACAAGATGTCATAATGACTATTTCCTCAATTAATTTTCTAATTTCATGATACTTCAGAAAAAAAGCCCTCTCTCCCTTTGTTAATGAAATAAATTCCTCTCTCCGTCGAACCTTTCATTTCTTCCATGCCCAGGAGAGAAGATAGCAGCTGAAAAGAAGCGTGCAGGGCTAAACGAAAACCCAGATCCCTGATTATGCCAGCACATGAAGAAAACCAAGGCCCATATTTGAACTGCTGCCTCACCAGCAGAGCAGTCAGAAACACATTTTTAACTTTACGTAGTCAGAGGCTTTGAGAAATTTCAGTTCCAAATCAATCCTTATGCCCTGAAATCACGCTTAGGCTATTTTGTTCTTTTATTTTTTTCTTAAAATGTAACAGCAAAGCACTGAAATAGTGCTGAAGGTGAGACCAAGTGATTGTGGGCTTTAATTTGCTCCTTGTTTTGCCATTTCACTGACAGCTTAAAAGCTAAATGAATTCTAAATCACACACACATCATAAAAATGAAATACAGCTTCCTCTAAACCCTTGTTCAGCATGGTCTGTGCAAGTCTGTGTTATTTGACACTCCTTCGTTATCTGCCATGTTTCCTCCTTCTGATAGTTTGGTTCAGCACTGCAAAACTTCTCAAACTTCTGGAGCCAGTAAGGGTGCTTCAGATATTCAATCTCTCACCAAAAAGAAGTCAGGAGGCGAAGAAGTCTTCATTAGGCAAGAGAGGAAGGTTTTTCTACTGGTGGATTCAACCCACCCTAAGTCCACAGAACACCCTAGAGATGTCTACCTACCTGAATCTGTTGCTCAGATAAGAAGAAATGCCAAGTGAGGCTTTTAACTTCAGCACTGCTGTTCTGTTGCCTATGGTGAAGGAATCACCTCTCTATTTTAATACAAACAGCATGTCTGTCTACCTTATGGTATGCTTCATGTATTTATCACGAGGTGGAAAAAAACAGAAGAGTAATAAGACGGAGAGATTTCATTCTAATACGAATTTTTCTGTACTCCTGCTGTCATGGCTTTGTCCTGCAGGCCTTGCTCCAGGACTGGATGCCATCATGGCTCGCAATGAAAGCTTTGTCTATCTTGTCTGCTCCTGTGTTACTGGCTGTCCTTTCTGCAGCTGTGTACTGATGAGGACTGATTTTAACTGTTTTTAAAGAGAAAGCAATGCCAGGTGTTGCTAATGACAAATACAGATCAGAAAAAGTGGGAAACAATGCCATGTTGATTTGAGATAGCAGTATTTTGAGGAGATACCTTATCTCTACTTGATCAGATCTAAACGACAAAACGTACACGTCTCATGTCTTTGCAGAAAGCAAATTTTTCAAGTCTCAAGATTTCCTGAAATGTGCTCAATTAGGCCCTAATCTGGAAACCTGGAAGGGATTATGTTCCCAGGAACTGCTGGGCTGTGCACTTGGTGAAAAAGAGATTCTCTACCCTCCTGAGCTAAAGCAAAGTCAAGGACAATCAGTGTTTCTAAAAAGCCAAAAAGTGATGGAAGGTATGGCGTAGGAAGTTCCAGTAAGTCGAGGTCAGTTTGAAAGTCAAGAATTTTCACTTTCTCCTCAGTGGATGCAGGCTGAGATCCTTTTTTTCAATTGCACTGATCCTGCTGCCCTTAAGCATAGAAAATTCCCATTTCAATCAATGAGAGCTGTGCATACTTAAGAGCCACTGGGTCGGAGTCATGAATATCTGTCTCTGATTGTACAACACATCAGCATTCTTATCGCTGATTAAAGGAACAGACATCAACAGCAGATGAGACCTTTGCACAAACCAGATAATGACACCATATCAATATTTTCCTAATATGTGAATAAGTGCTTTAAGGAACAGGGCACACAGTAGTCAAGAAAGTGAAGTGAGGAAGATGACTGGGAAATTGTACTGAATTCTTATTTAAACACAAAAAGGAAATATTAAATATTAAATCAAATTACTAATACTAGAATAAAATATGTTAATTTGACACTTCGCCTTCTCTAAAGCAGCCTGTTACCACTTGCCTTGATATATAATCTTACACTAAATGTGATTTTTTGTTAACACTTTTTGATGTGGAATAGCAGGGATGGAAAGGTTTCCTTATTGTCAGAGAGGCAAGTTTCCAGCCAGGGATGCATGATGTGGTCTCTGAAGGTAGCCAGCAAAGGAGGTAAAGCAGGCGTGGCTATGTGGTTGCTCACCAGTGAAAAGTGTCCTCCCCCACTGACTTCACTCCCACGCTCTTTTAAGCAGTTACGAGATCCCTCTCAGCCTTATCTTCCCCACACTGAAGACTTCCAGGGCTCTTACCTTTTCCTTGTATAGGAGATGCTCCAAGCCAAGATTAATAAAATCTTTGCCACCCTCCACTGAATTCTTTTTAGGAAACCCTTGTTATTTTGGAAGTTTGGAGCCCAGAACTGGACTCCAGATGTGATGTCACCAGGTCAGAGTGGAGGGCGAAGAGGGCGAGGAGGGCGAGGATCACCTCCTTCGACCTTATGACCACAGTCTTTTTAATGCATCTAAGGGTCCCATTGGCCTTTTTGGCCACAGGGGTGCACCACTGGCTCACGGCCAGCTGAACACCCAGGTCCCTCTCTGCAAAGCTTCTCCCGAGCAGGTCAGTCCCTGACCTATACCTATGCATGCTCATTATTCTCCTCAGGTGTAGGACTTGCCCTTGTTGAATCTCATAATGCTCCTCTCCAACCAAGTATCCAGCCTGTCCAGGTCTCACTAAATGGCAGCTTATTTTCTGGAGAAATTATCCGTTTTTCTACAATTTAATACAGCAAGAGCAGCCTTTGCTTACATAATTCTTCCTCCTAGCTTGGGATGGATATGTGATGAAGGAACATGAAATCATCACCAACTCTGTGTTCTCGTTTTTCATTCCTCTGTAGCAGCCATCGATACGGACACTTTTTATTTTCTGATGAACATTTTGTAACTACAGATTCTCTAAAGACAGAACTAGGTAACAGTGGCAGAGAGCTGAGTTATCTGCTCTCTTTTTTCTAACCATGACATATACTAATCCATTTTCTGTCCAGTAAATTGACAATTCAGGAAGTCTTTTTTATAAAAATTATGTTAGTGACAAGAAAATGAGAACTGATAAAATGGAGAAAACCAGTATTTGAGCCAGACTCATGGAGAAATAATGAGGAGGACTCATTGGTTCTGCTTGGACCCACTCTGAGCAGAGGACTGTCAAAGGTCCCTTCCTGTCTATTGCAGTCTGTAAGTGAAGAAAGTGGGATGGGGAGAAAATGCATGGACATACTTTTGCAATGGATAGGCCTGCCCCAGATGTTCATGAGAGACTCTAGATCTCCCAGAAGACTAGATAGAGCTCAGCAGGGTTAGATGAGTTGCATTAGTTCCAGGTTATAAATATATAGTATCAATCACAGAATCACAGAATGGCCAGGGTTGGAAGGGACCTCAAGGATCGTAAATCTCCAAGCCCCCTGCCACATGCAGGGCCACCAACCTCCACGTTTAATGCTAAACCAGGCTGCCCAGGGCCCCATCCAACCTGGCCTTGAACACCTCCAAGGACGGGGCATCCACAACCTTTCAATCCATCAACAATTAAGTAAAAATGCAGAAGGGCTTTGAAGTTCTTCAGATGAGCACCTGATGTCTTAAAATGATAGCAAGGTAGCTCCAGGGAACTTGAAGGTGCCCAGCAACAATGCAAGGATAGCCCAGTCCTTCCCATTCCATCACCAATGATTTCTGAGAATTCCTTAGTCCTATCAGAAAAATGGTTATGTATCAGCATTGTCTGTAGGAAAGGGAGTCTCACATCTGTGTTTTTATAGTAGAATTTATAATTCTGTAAAGCACTTCACTGCTTGTGGAACACGTTGTATGAAATAATAAATAAAAAGAACTTGGAAACTGCAAGACAATCTGCTTCAAACCTAAGAAGACTCTAATCTTTTCATGCCATGAGGACGTCTTTTCTATATTCCCTTCCTTGGGATGTCAATGATATATTTTTCCAAAGCATTTCAACAATTTGACTGAGACCCAAGGGGAAATTCTGGATGCTTTGTGGTAGAGTAATGAGTCAGAAAGTTTTCCTGCCAGGGATTGAGAAATGCCTGACCTCATTTCTGAGAACACTGCATGCAAAGAAAAAATTTTGCCCTTAGTGGAATTCTAAATGTTTAGTGTAGAGTTCTGAACAGAGGGCAATAGCATCCCTTTTCAAAAATCAAGAATTTGTGATTATCTTTGTATTTACTTATAGAAATATATGTTTCACGTTAAATTTAAAACTTGAATGGCAGAATTAAAGTTGTTGGTTTGCATTATTTTAAATGAATGTATTAAAATGAAATAATATCAAAGAGTTTTCGATAATTCTTTATCAAATCCATAGTTTTGACCTAGCTGCATCTTTGTGTACATACTCTAGTCATCAGTCATAAATCTGGGAAAGCTGCTGGAGGTCCTGCAATTTGCACCAAGGCAGGATGAGCCATATCTATTGCATTTCTTGCAAATATTTATCTGATTCCTTCTTAAGGACCTCCAGTGTTGAAGATGCCCCAAGCAATCTATTCCCAGTGCCTAATCTGAGTTGTCCTTGCTCCAAATGTAAACAGAGCATTTCTCATCTGATGTGCTATATTACACATGTAATATTATCACATATTATTATGTGATAATAAGAACATATTAGCCCTGTGGATATGTGGAGCAAGTTTTACGGAACTGGTGGCTATTAAAATTTCATCCTTTTTTGCTTTGCTTGGTTTGCTTATGTTTTTATTGTGCCTATCTCTGTAACCAACAAAGGAAGTATTACTACTGTGCCTAAGTAAAATTCCATACATAGCTTTCAATTTTGTATTGTTTGTTTCTTCTGCAAAAGATCCCTAATTATTTAGGCACACAGGAAACCTCCATGGCAACTCTTCTTTGGGTGACTGACTAAATGAAATCCCAAGTGCAGGCAGCAGGCTGCCTTGCTTTGTTGGTTTGCTTTAAGATTTAGTTCAGCAACTCCATAAACAATATTATTCACTTAAATTCCATTTATTTGCCACAGAACTGGTTTAATTGGCTCCATCAAGGTTTGACTGCCATGTAATCTTGGTATCTGGTCATCAGACAAATATACACAAGTGTGCATAAGAATCTACAGGAAACTTACCAAAGCTGGTAGCTTACTGACATTTTCTTTTTGGTAACTGTATATGACATCGTACAAATGAAGCTCCCAAATCCTGTATGTATATTATATATCTATATATACATATAAAATTTATATAATTTTATATATATTTTTAAGGCAGTGAGCACCGTCACTACCTATAATGAAAGTCAGCCGTTTTATCCTGGAGACTAATATAACTCCCGGCCCTGGAGTTTGAACCCTATCTCTCTCGACTGCCAGAGCATTCTCATTTTTCAACCCTGCTGAGAACACAGCTACAGCACATTTCCTAATTTTTATCATATGTCAGTGTGTTTTGCAAAAAGCAATTCCTTTTTTTTTTTTTTTTAAATAAAAATAATGAAATAAACCACACAGCAATGAATATATATTTTCCACTTTTTTACCTTACTTGATCAACTCATTTGAGAAGCCAGTGCTTATTTTCACAAGAGTTAGAATTTGTAAGACTTCAGTCAAAAATTTGACTTTTTTATATCTTATTAAATTTCATATGGGTTATGCAGAAAATAAATTACATACAACTGTACTACATAAGTACCATTGCTGTATTTTTTTTTCTCTGAGCAATTTCTGAAGGCTGTATAAATCATCGGCTAAATTCTGCCTCCCTACCTCCAACCTCGCTGAGCCAAAATCCCATTAAAGTTAACTTTAAGATTTGGCCCCATGACTGGATCAGTATGGGAAAGCCTGTAATTTATAAGGCCATATCCAGTCTATTATACTTCTGGAAAATGTGCAGAAATATATTTTTAAGAGACATTTCTCTCCAAGTTCCTAAAAAAGCCTGTGTAATTTCAGGGAGGCAATCTGATGGACAGATTTGTATGAATATTTATACAACTAATAACAGAGCCAACGCTTCTAAATATTTTCTAAGAATATTCACTCGAGTAAAACAGTGAATGTGTTTTGGCTGTTTGTCCTTTTTCTATTTACTTCCTTTGAATTTTCCCTTAGATGAGTTCACAGGCAGGAGTGTTGAAAATTCCTGTGAATAATGACACTGCTCACATATTGGTTTTAAACTTGTAGCTCTGAATATTTTCATTAGAAATCTCTTTTCATTTGTGAATAGAAATAATGATGCATGGCAAGTGATACTTGGAAAAATCTTACGTTTTAGTTTTGTTTAGTTGAGTATTTAGAAGATGAACTATTACAGGTGATCTGAGAGAACCTATTGCAACAGTAATTTCCACTAATTCAAGGAAATTATAAAGTGTCTTCAGAAAATATGCAAACAGAGAAAGGTTAAATCAATTAAGTAGGTTATTTACTGCAAAATACTCATTCAGGCATAGAAACTAACCCTGAACAGATGTACACAATTCTGATGCGTTCTTGTGGTCTATTTGAAGATAAATGAAAACGCTTAATGCTTAATATCAAATAAATGCTCTTCAGAATGGTCTTTCAGATCTTCAATCATTACCAAGAAGAACATGTGCAGTGCAGAATTAAGCACTACAAATACATGTGTTTTAAAGGGCAATACCTGAATGAAGAAGTCTGTATTTCCAGCATGGGAATTAATAAAATCCCACGTATGCCTAATCTCAAGTTCTCCATTAGTTTGAATTTTGATCTCTGTAATAAAAACAGTCCAGTATAATTTTGAGAACTATCCTCGAGGCCATTCCAATTGCAGCTAGGTCCCTTCAGCCCAGCTCTTTTTTAGGGGGTCATCTTAAGTCTGGCAGAGTTCCCACCAGTGGGCAGACAGCAGGCAGGTGAGGGCCCCTAGCTTACCTCTGCTCTACTGTTTTGAATAAGGAATGAAAACAGACTGTGAAAAATGTATCAGTAAGGTCTGTTTCTCTTGCTACTGCCTTCCAGTGCAATGGGCATGAGACTAAAGTTTTTCTGATGAATGGGAGACAAGGACTCATTTATGGGTCTGGCAGAAAAGCTGGCATTGATTGCAAGAGTCTATTGGATCCATTAACCATAAAGCATGCTATAGATTTTAGAAGTCATGGGCTGTTCAAGCAATGGACATTTACTACAAAGTAACTACTTTACTCATGAAAGTTTTACATTCTTTTGGTTAAACCGCTTGCATATGTAGGTGTAAATCATCCGCTTAAGTGTTCACATAGTCTGCAATTGTTTCAATGCCCATCACTTGTCAGATGTAGCTGGTTATTGCATTTTACAAGCACTAATATCTATGACTGATGTTTATATGTTCTGATTAAATTTACTGCTGATTAGTTGATCATTACTTTGAACAACAAGAAATTATATTTTATTACACCTATTTTATTACACTGATTGGCATTCAGTTTACAAACTATGGCACCAATGGGAATAATCAGAGCTAATTGATTTCTAAAGAGGATATATTAATTACATAGATGTAAGGAAATGCAATGACTATTATTCTGTTTTAAAACAAAAAAATATGAGACTATGAAGAAACATCCAGACCCTACAGTAATCCTTAATTTCTACACAAGTGCATTGGCCTTATATTTTTGATTGATCTGCCTCTGTAATGCATCTTTACTTCTGAGAGCTTCTCTTCTGATTCTGACTGAAGATCTGAAGAACTATGTCTTTTTTTATTTTAAGTTTAACACACTGCTTTTTTCATCAAAAAAAAAAAAAAAAAAAAAAAAAGCCTCCTAATGGGAGAAGTAATTGTTTTGGTTTTATGTTTGTAAAGCACCATATCTTCTGGATTAAGAAAAAAACGATTTCAAATAACACTGTTATTAGTTTTAAATACATGAGTAAAAATGAATCAAGGACATAAAACACAAAAGTAGTAGAAAAAAAAAAAAAAACTGAAAGCAATTAAAAATCTCTTCAGAGTCCTTACTAAAAATCTCATATATCTGGCTTCCCCTGCCTGTGGGTGCCAAGATGAAACATTCAACTAATTTTGCAGCTTTTAATACTAGCTTACTGGTTTTTGGTTCATGATTCTATTACATCCCTACTATCTGGTTCTCACATGTTGATATCATCAGTGCCATTGGCCCTAATTCAACAAAGCACTTGTGTCTGTGCGTAAATCCCTCTGACATCCATATATGGTTGCACTCTGTAGAATGGGGGCTGCTGTCATCACAAAATTAAACACGGAAAATAACTAGACTCAAGACTTTCATATGTGTCCTGGAAACCAGCAGCCATCTGTGTAGAGTTCTGCATCCATTTTATGCAGGACTCTCACTGTGATCCTGCAGGTCTCTGCTGCATGCTCAAGCTGCTCTGAGCGTGTTGGGATGCAGCATCTTCTCATAGATGCAAACTTTCCTGCCTTTGCTTCACACATTCACTCTCTCTCTCATGTTTTCTCTTTCTTTGAATTTGATGTTTTGCAAGCCACAGACTCAATCCTGCCTTAATGCTTTCTGGAAGCCACTTGTTGCAAGCTCAGGATCATATCTAGCTGATGCATCAATACTTTCTTTAATGCTTTTGCTCACGTTTAGGTTTGCCAGTGAAGGCTGAAGTGTTTCTACTTAATATACACAGAAGGACCTTTTAAAACACACTCCAGTTAGAGTGTAGCTGAGAGTTTCTTATGAGCACATGCTCCAAGAGGAAAGCCATAGGCTCCATCCTTAGAGAACTGCTGGCTGTCTTAATGCCTCTTCAACATGATTCATACAAAAGCACTTAGGAATATCAGTCTGTCCATGTGTTGTTCACCAACTTTCCCAGTTCATGCACGACCAGCAGCAGCAGCCCATTGGTGTGAATAATTTATGTCTGGGGGAAAAGCATTTTTACGTCTTCATATGTTCACCCATTAAGCGCAACTCAAAACCCACAGGAATGCACAGAACGTCCTGGACTTCACCGAGCTCTGATATCCTTAAAGGAATAGAAACTTATTATCATACTCCAGTGCTGCAAGTAAAAATAGCTCAGGAAAATACTGTTTATAACAGAGGATCTTAATGAACTTAATACTTTTTAATTATTTTAGCACTGTAGTACTGACCATAAGATAGATGCCAACCTGGCAGTACAGTCATTACCTGGAGCTATACTTCAGCTTTGCAGAAAGCTATGTTTTAGCTTTGCAGCAGTGCGTGCAGCATGCATTCATTAAAACATGCAATTCCAAAGATATTTTATTTTAGATTCTTCTCTTCATACTAGTGCAATACTCACTGTGAATAAAATTAGCTCATTATACATTGATAAGAAGCTTCTGAAGTAAGGATAATGTTTGTTTGTATGAATCCTTACCTCAACTCACAAAAGTTTCTTTGTCTTTACAGTAAAATTGGAACCTGGCTGGCCTCCCTCCAGTGTTTATTAAAACTCTCAAATTCCATATTTCAATAAACTCTTGCTTTTTTGTGGTTGAAATTCAAGTAATGGTGTTTATCCATCAGCAATACTGCATAAGTGATGGCAAAAGATAAAAATACTCTCTCAGTACGTCTACAGGGAGTGTGATTTGTCTCCAGATGGACTGTGTTGTTCCACGATATGGGGAAGGTTAGGCACTCAGGCATAGTTTGGGTATTTTAAGAGTGATTACTCAGAGATAAAGCATCAAGTAAACAAAATCTAAAGTAATCATTACATTAAAGAGGAAAACTCACTGTTGACAGTCCTTGTCAGACTACTGGAATATGCACAATCTCATAGCTCTTTCAAAAGTGGCTTGCTTGGTCTTTTGAAAGATCTCTTGGTCTGCTCCTATTCTAGTTGAACAACTGCTTTCAACAAAGTTGTGGTGTTTCTGGAAAGTCTGAGCAGCCCTCAGCTAGCATTCAGTGGTTGTCAAGCTGGGAGGCTTGTGCGCAGAATGGGCAGACGAGGAGCCATGAGAAGATGCAGCCTTCCCAGCTGGATGAAATCTGACAATTAGCTACAAAATCCCTACGTGTCTCAACAGGGCACACAGAGAACTCATACAAGTGAATTTTCATAAGCTTAGAAAAAAGGAACAGCATCAACATCAAACCAACCACACAGGTCAGATTTCAACTTCTACTATAGCTACAGGTATGGTAGAGGCCTTTTCTTTGAAATAAGAAGTTTTAACATTAGAAATAAAATCTTTCCGAGTCTTAATTCTAACAATGCCTGAAATACTGATTCTCAAGCACTCCGGAAAATATCAGTCGGAGGCAGAAGAACAGAGAATTTCAGTCTGGCTGAAGTAATAAGATCACTTAATGGGCTGAGTACTCTGCTAAAGCTGATGGTTATGGGCCTGAAGAACTCACAGTTGCAAAGCCAAACACTGAGCAGTAAGAAAACCCTAGAATTGATGTTAGATGCCAAACTTTAATTTGCATCCCTCTGTGCCATATGCGGGCTTTAAACATATGCTGACTTTTTTCTTTTTTTCCTTCCAATAAAACTGCCATCTTGTCCAGTGCCCAGCATGAGCAGGGCTCATGAGAACGTGGTGGGGGTCTGAAGCGAGATGTTGTCTGTCCTTGGAAATGGCTAACTTCTGCTTATTGAAATAAAAAGTTTTTAAAGCAATCTTCTGAGGCAGACATCCATGATAACAAGGTACAGCAACCTGAAAGGCATCTCTAGATCTTAAAACAGGTCTTAAAACAGGAAAGTCAGAGGAAGCATAACAGCAGGGAAGTCAGCAGTAAAAAAAGATAACACTTCTTAAAATCATCTCAAAAACAAAAATCTACTATATAGGAGTACACATGCACTTTCTAACTAGCAGGTTTGTTGGTAAAGAAAATTTTATACTGTCTTTATAGTCACACTGAATATGTTTTTTAGCCAGAAATAACATTTTCTGAACATTTTCTATTTAAATAAATGAAAAAAATGTTTTTCATAAAACCAAAATATGTTCAACAATTTCAGCTTTTTTTTTTTTTTTTACAGATAATATTTTGGGTGTAGAAAGAAAGAAAATATTTAGTTCATGATTATTCCACAAACATCTGAAACCCAATGGCTTAGGCTGCTGTTCTCTGAAGGAAATGTACAAGAAAAATCACAGATTTGGAGAGGTATAGGTTAGAAATTAAATGTGGCACTTTGGTAGGCTAAGGTACTACATCAATAGAATGGCTTCTACCATGCTATTTTCTGTCTTTATTGAAACAAATAGACTGGAGAATGTTCTTGAAAGTAGGCTGTCCTAATGGAAGGGGAATGCATGTCTTGGAAAAGATACTTTGCATCAAACCAGCTTTATGAACAAAAGCTGTTTCCCTGCAGAGGTATTTGTAATTCTTGTTATTTTATTATGAGCACTTTTTTCCTCTGTCATGACACAGAAATGGTTAACAGCAAACTTTTGAAATCAGATTTGAAAAGCTTGATGAAAGAGCCTGATGTTTTGCCTGATTTTTCTTTTCCTCTGCGGACAAAGGCCTTGAATGCTGAAGGCTGAAAAGCCTATTATCACTAGAAAGAAATGTAAGTAAACAAGGCATTACAATAATGAATTCTACAGTACATGACAGGAAGGCAAGAACCAGCTCTGTGCAGCAAGCAGTGAAAGATTTGGCTGTATCTTGGCAATTTTTCAAAAATGATAACAATAAGAGGTTTTGTCGCCTCAGACATGTAAATCAAAAGGATATTTCAGCACTAAAAATGATATGGAGAGTTTCTAACCGCTGACCCCAAACCAGCATTCAAAAATAGATATTAAAACTAAGAAGCTATAATCCTACAGGCCATGCACAGTCAAACCTGAAGAGCTAAAAAGATTGGATTTTTAAAGGCCATTTGAAATCAGGTTGGCAATGACTATCCTTATCCACAGGAGAAAGATTTTTGGTATTCAAAGTTAAGATGTGACAAAAAGGAATAATCCAAAAATTATACCAGGAGTATATTTCAAAACCAGCATTCAAAATGGCCTGAAATTCCCCAATCCTGTTCCGAAACAAACAGCAAATACAGTGGCCATGCACACGGGTAGTTTGGACTGTAAGGACTCTATGAATTGTATGTGTAGGAAGAGAAAGTGAATAGAAGTGAGATGTGAAGATGGAGAAATTTGATATTTAGTCTTGCTACAGTGCATTAACAAACTGTGCACATGTGACTGGTGCCACAGTGATTTGGCAGATTAGAAGGAATCTATTCAAAACTTCATCTAGTGATAAAAATTTGCATGTTTAAACTCCCGAAGCAGAATAGAGTGCCTGTATATGTGAACATAGAAATAAAGATATAGTACAGCAACCTCTTGATGGTGACTTGTGGCTTTTGCCCTCTCCACATGATCTGTGAGCAAGAAGAGCCCTCGCTGCCTCCATGCAGTATAGTTCTTAATGCCACTGACAGCAGAGTACTGCTGACTTATCTGGGGCATCCTATGGGGATGAATATTGTCACTTCAAGAGACATATCAAAGAGCAGACAGGATTGGACTGAACGCTTGTTCTTTCTAGGCCCTAACTACACATTCATACCAAACAAAAAAAAAAAAAAAAAAAAAGCAGAAAAGGGGGCCTTAAGCAAGACAAACAATGCACTCAGGTGAAGTGAAATCTTACTGCATATAGGATGTAGGTATTGCCACCATGCTGAGGTCAGCATTGTGCTTAACAGCCCACAGTACAGCAAAACAGACAGACCCTTTGCTCCCACATTAAACTGAGCAACTGTGACAGACTTTCAGCTACTCTGTGACCTCCCCTGTGGGATGTGCTCCTCTGAGAAATTTGTCAGAGCCACATTTGGAGAGCTAGAGTACAGTAAGGTCAAGCAGCAAAAACACCACAGATCTCAGTTCCTGACTTTGTATTCTTCTGCATCAAACTGCCCCACAGAGATGAGCCCCAGAGATTCTTCTTGACAAGCCCTATGACTGAAAGAGCAGTGTGGAAAAGTCAGCAGGTTTAGGTATGACCAAGTCTGTGAAGAGTAGTTAAGATGATTTATCTTCAGTGAAGAAGACCTGCAGGAGAAAGAGTGATGCATTGTGATACACACTTCTCTAATGAGGAGTGGAAAGCAGTAACATTCCAAGAAGAGGCTGAAAACCCATCTTGTAAAAATTTCCACAGGATTCAGCAACCAGGCTGTACTGTGAAGTAAGCAATGTTAAAGAAAGTATCTGGGGCATGGGAAAAGCTTTCCCTCTTGACAGGATCAGATCAGGCTCTGATCCAGGCTTGGATGGATCCCAACCTGGAAGCATTTATGAGCAGCTCAGCCCAATCCCCAAAGCAGAAGCAGCCCAAGCCTGCTCCTGGACCAGCAGTGATGACACATTATGACTACGATTATTAGTCCCACCACAAGCTCAGAAATTTCTGTGAGTTCTTGTGTGACATAGCATGGCATGCTTTTATGCAGCTACAGCTAGTTTCAAGCAGAGTAGAAAAGTCTGAACATGTTGTGGATTAGTGCTTCCCACTGTTCTCTAAAGAGCCAAGACCATTCAGCAATAAGATCACCTACAACCAAAAATAAGAGGAAAACTTCATTCACTTCTTTAAGATCACGTAACTTTATAAGAACTGTAACACTAGTAACATGAGACTTTGTCAAGGTCTTTGCCATGAATACCCTTTAAGTAATTCATGCCATTGAAACTCTTTAGCCATCTAGATGGTGAACCCAGTGTTTTTATTCAATTACTGTATTTGAGTTAAAATATGGGTGGTGAACTACAGTTCCCAGACACATTCCACGATGTTCATGCTTAGTAGGTCACAAAATCATTTAAGTGTTATTGTAAAACTCAAGAAGGCTGCGGGGTGGGGAGTGGCAGGGAATGGGACGAACGAGTGAGAACAACCAGACCATCTTGGACAAATTGCACAATGTTCCACTTGCCATTCAAGATTTACTAAATGACATTTATCCAGAGAATACAATGTTATACAGGAATGACAAATAGCACAGTATGTCATGGAAAGGAATTCCTCAGCCAGTTAATTTATTTTTCCAGAAAGGGAAGGAGGCTGCAAAAAATCGCCATTGGACAGCTTAGTCCTAACGTAAGAATGTAGCTCTTAGGCACAGTGTTATATGCATCAGGTTGCTTACCTGCAGAAGCTACCAAGTATGTTGCAGAGTGGAAAGCATGAAATATGTGTTACTTTTATATTTTGGTGGTTATAATTGAACCATTTTATTTCCAGCCTGGCAACATGAACGTGAAACATGGCAGTTTTGTTGAACATTATGCCCAAGACAACAAATTATAATGTTGGTTGTTTTTTTTTCACTATAAACCTTTTCCTAGAGATATTTTCCTATTGTATGAAAGCCCTTTGGCTCACAGTAAAAATTCCCTTTCTGACAGAAGCTTCATCTGATGCCTCCTCAGGTATGACCCAGTGCGCTAAGTTTCTTGGCACACTTGTGATATATTTCATGCCTAATATGAACACATTTGATAGGTATGCTCCCTGTTTACCACAGGTCTGGTGCCTGGTCTAATAGCTAATTCTGACTACCTCAAATAACAGTGTTTTTTAAACTTTTAAAAAACAGTGTTTTTTAAACTTTTGCTCAGCTTCTCTTTTCATTTTTAATTGTCATGGGCTTAAATTACACCTCTCTGTTTCATATATCCTATTGAGTTACACTCCATGCAGCTGACCTGAGAGACCAAAACCATATTAGACTAGATGCTGTGCAAACATCAACAAAGGGAAAAAAAAAAAATACATAAAGAATAAAACAGAAATGGAGAAAGAGGATGCCTGAAGAAATGTAACAACAGGCTTTTGCACATGAGGCCTTCTCTTGGAATGTTTTAGAAGGTAAGTCTGTCTGACAGTTAGTCTAGAAGAGATGAGAATAAAAGAAAAATCAAGACAAAAAGAAGTGAACCAATGCAGCTAGGAGTGACCACAGAATGAGATGTGGTTGGCTAATCACAGGAAATGCCCTCATGCACCTACATCCACTGCCTGAGAAGCTGTGACAAAACAATACACGTACTTGCAATATTTGTAACAGCGCAGCCTACATTAGATGTTTAGATGAGGTACTAGTGATTCAGTGGTGAAGATCTACATGCCCCACAGCAACAACCTTTGGCTGCTGAACACAGGAGATTGTGGAGGCCCCCACCTGCAGGGCAGAGAGCTCTTTCTCATACCTCAGTGGACAAGATGGGATACATGAACTTCTCCCGAAGCAGAATACTACTGCCAGCTTTGTGGATGCCAGAAAACTCAAACTTCAAAGGATCTTCAGTTCTATATTCCAATAGGGTAATAAGTATTCCTTTTTTCCCCCTACTATTCCTTAGACATTTTCAGAAGTTCTCTGTGGATATTCATACTTACATAATCAATTCATAGCTAAAATTCATCAAGGAATAAAGAATAGGTGTCCCATCAACAATTCACTATTGCAGAAAATTGTATTTGTTAAAATTATAAAAGTTGTTGAATATTGATGCTAATTACTAAAGTTGAGTATTTGTGGTAAAATGATACAGTCTCAGTCATTAGAAAAGAAAAATTAAGCATTTGAAACATACTGGTTTCCAATGACTGTTGAAATTCAATATGCTATCACTGGAATTATTTATTGATCTGCTTAACAGTTTTACAGACCATTGCCGTATACTTGTTAACATCTGAAAAGCAAAACCAAACCAGCTATCTTCTATGTTCACTCCATTTTACACTGTGGCACATTTCTTGGATGAACTATAAGCAATAAATTCCATGCTTGCTGCATGTTTTTGAAAAACTATACAATCTATGGAAGCATCAAAAATAAAATCTTATAACACAGATGATGCCTTTCCCATTGAAATTCCTATGGTTTGACTTGCAGAGGAATCTTGATGTGCATTTCCTCTGATGTTAGTAAACAGTATGAATAAATTCTCAAACTGACTTGGTCACTGAAATACCTTACTCATAGATGACTGCCTTCCAACACCTCTCTCTGCCTGATTTAGGAGCTTTTGGGAGAACACTTTTGGAAGAAGAAAGAGAAGCTTTATCAGATACAATTGCATTTTAGAGGAAAAAATGAGACTCAGAAGCCAAAGCAGTTGATTCACAGGTGCTGCTGCTGCTGCTCCACTTCATGTAGTCACCACCGTAGGAACCAGAAAAGGTAGAACATACAGAACACTAGCTAATCAGCACAGACAAAACACAACTTTTTAAATCTCTGTCCCAAGGGATATTTTTATATATTAATCATAGAATGTCTCTAAGAAGAAAGATCACAGAGATTTGAAAAGGATGGAATAACCAAGTAATCTGACTATTCAAAATGTGACAAGCTTGAGTTCAAGTCAATTCTTCAGATCATGTAGAAAAAGAATTTGAGTCGTGGTCTTTCATGTTCCTAGTGTTTACTCTGACTGCTTAACTCCTCTGGACACGCACACACAATCTCTCACTCATCCACTCCCTTCTTTTCCTAAAATGTTTTTGTTTCATACTTCAGGTCTACTGACAGGCTGTCCTTCTGTTTCTACGCATAGGTTGAGTTGTTAGCTTTGGCTCTGGGCAGCAGTAATAGCAAACTTTTAGAAGTTTCTAAATGAATAAATAAATAAATAAATGGAAATATTTTTTGTTAGTGTAGCTGACTTAAGATGGATTGAAATCAAAATGAATTGAATGTCAGTCTATGAAACAATTTGATTCTAAAACTATTAATACTTGATTCTAGTCCTAGAACTGTAGGGCTCCTGTTATCTCTAGAATAATTGCTAGAATTTCCCCATAATATTTTTTCAAATTTTAATAGAGACATCAAACAAAAGTTGAAAGATGTAGATTAATTAAGGTTTATAGTCCAGTATCTAAGTTCCTTTAAGACACATGTTGATTGTCAAATAAATTGCCATGCTTTCTTTGACTTCATGAAAGATATTCCTTGAGATAAAAACTAGGATAGCTGAAAATGGAAAGCTTCATGTTCAGAACTATAAATTTGGGAACAAAGGAAAACAAATTCTTTGTTTAGCTTTCCATACTTGCTCAACTGAACATTTTATCTGAGGTGTGACACCACTTACTAGCTATTTATGTATAATATCTACATTGTAATATTACATGCATTAGAATTAGAAAAAAACAGCTTGCATGTGAAAAAAGATTCTATTACCCAAGTTAGCTAATGATGGATAACATACCATCTGTATTAGATTTGCTAGAAATTGAAGAACATGAACTTCAGGTGTGTATAAATCAGAGGTTAAGTATTTCACCTTTAAATCTAGTATTAAAGTTAAGGAGAAAATCCTGTGAAAGAAAATGAGAGATGAGTCACTGTAATCCATGTGGGCAGGATTTCACCATCATCTGCTTCTCAGTGCTGGTGCTCAGTCTGTACCAGAAGGCAAGACCTCCCCATTCAGCAAACACCTTGTAGTGGCTTTTACTGGAGCTTTGCACCAGAGCTGTGCTCTGTAGCTGTGTTGGGAAAAATGGTCAGATGAACTGCAGCCAAAGAAGTTTACTCTGGGATCTGAAGAAAGAATAGCTGGGTAGGTACACACCAAGTTGGCCTCTAAATCTGAAAGCATGTGACTGTTTGTCATAGTCTCCAGGGAATGATTGATGTAAGTAGTTCTGCATCATCTTTTACTTGCAGGATTTGACAATCTTCTGGTAACCTTACAGGTGTGCAGGTCCCTTACTGTTTTTCTGTTACAGTGCCTATCTACAAATTGACCAGAACTGAGTTCTCTGAATTTCAGGACACTACAGTTGACATAAAATATTTTCCAATAATGAGAAAAACTATTTCCATTCTCTCATCAGCAAACATTTTCAAGTGATGCAAAAGCTACATAGGAATGCTCTGAAGGTTTAGGAAGACTAAGCCCTGATTGATTAGCATTAATGATTTATAATGAAGGAAGCAATTGCTTCATTTGTGTCTCACAGTCATGCAGGATTTCATGAGGGAGGCGGGTTTGGAACTAAATGATATTTTAAAATGTAAAATTCAACAAAGCGGTTGCAGATAAGTCTGAAGTAGCCATGTAGGCTCTTTGCTCTCCGTCAATTTATTTTGAAAAGCTGCATACTTCCCTTGGTGGATCAAGTTTTGTGTCAATGCATTTGAATATTGTGGGGCGTTACAAATATTGTGAGATTGGGCTGAGCTGCTGGAATACAAGTGTTGATTTCATGCCGTGCTTTGCAATAGATGTGCCTTTGTGTAAAGCAGTAAAAATTGGTGGAGATGGGATACAAGTAGCAGTAAAAAGAAAAATGTTGAGACTCTTTCTTTTAAAATACATCCTGCAGTTTAGCTATAAAGCTCCTTATTTTTAGAAAACCAGTAGAATTGTTCAGGCTCTGCCCCTGCAGTTTCAATAGCAGTCTAGTGCTTTAAAACCACGACCTTGAAAAGAAAGCGTTTACATTGTAAATGTACTGGCAGTATGTGGACTATTCTATGAGTGAGTATCCAACTGCGGCAAAAAGTTCAGAAGCAGATTTTCTTTATTCTGAAAGGCCTAATCCGTGGGGCTTTTTTAGTGGTAAAAGCACTTGGTTCTAATTGTGACTTCTAGCAGTGAACCTGTGTAATTCTTAGCTTTCACACAGCCAATTAATTCTCCTGAATACGAGAACCATGAATTCTGATAGGTGTTGATACACAGCATTTCTGATGGTACAATATTCTACAAACAGAGGGGACCTCTCAAAGCTGGTTCTTCTGCCTAAAATGCAGCATCATCTCGTAGGTTGTGAATGTATGAGGGTTAAGGATGACTGGAATACTTGAAGGTTAAGCAGAAAATAACACGTATAGTAACACAAGAATGAAGTGTGACTTTTGAGGGACTTCCTGCTTCTAGGGAAGCCTGTTGGAGGACATGTGGCAGAGAAGAGGTTAAGCATAACTGTAAGCACACTGCATCAGGGCCAATTCACAGTAAAAAAATTCTGTACAAATGTTTTCCCCATAGACAAACTCCCTGGAAAGTATAGCTTTCTTTCACCTAGCCACAGTGTTACTGGGTTCTCTATTCTTTCATGGAGTCTCAGTCACAGCTCTACAGTTTTGGAAGATTTCTGGTTTTAGTTGAAGATCTGGAATTTTTATTATGCATGGAAAAATAAGTACAGCTTTCCTAAATTTACACTTCTCATCCTTTAAAGACAAGATGAATGTTCTGAGCAATAATAAATAAATCTGTTAATCTGTGCTCAAATTAAATTGGTCATTTAAAGAAATTTAGCATCTGTTCTTTGTCGCAAATAATCTTAAAACAACAGATTATCTCCTCTCTCAATTTAGTCAAAATTAATTGAAATCTTTTGCACAGGCTGTACTTGATGAAAATAGTCTATAATTAAGATAAGTTAATAATTATTGTTTTATCTAATTGTTGTAATTATATGGGAGCCAAAGAGGATAAGGTCAATAGTTCAGTTAATTGAAGTGGAACCACATCAGAGATCAGACAGTCACCATCCTCCTTTACTGTTGGTTTTCACCAACCAAGGGCATTGATGATTCAGTGGGAAGAGGTAGATTAGGCATGGTAACAGTTACCAGTATATTTTTGGTACAAGTCTCGCTGGTTGAATCTGGCATAAATGACTGAAATATTATCCCCTTGACTCTCATGTCATCACCCAACTTTCATATTGAAATATCTCTATCAGGGAAACCAAAGCACCTGTAGGAGATCCTTTCGTTTACAGCGATACTAAAACTGTGCTAGAAAAATCTAAAGAAGGTATTTTGTGGTCAAGATCTAGATATTTCTTAGTTGGTCCTCTCCTACTATGTAGAATGGAGTAGCTGATGAAACAATTAAGAATAAAAACATTCTTAATTATGGGCATGTTTCGTTACTTTGCATGAAAGGCTTCTAAATATGAAGTTCTAGAGCAGTCTTGTGAAAATTTGAGATTGGGCCACCATCAGGATAGCAGCAGAGAAAGTCATTACCACTGCACAAGTGCTCATGTCTTTCGAACACAGCAGCAATACATCTTATGCTTCTGAAGTATATGATTGCTGCAGCCTCCATCTCACAGCTGGATAGTTCAACATAAAGCTGATTATACTCTAACGTCAATGGCAGCTTGATAGTTATGTCCAGGGACTCCATTTGACAAGATAAATAATCAGGTCAGTGTATACTGCTCATTATGCACTCAACTGAACGTCACCTGCAAGAATTCATCAAGTAGAGCCAACAAGACACTGTCTTCCTAGCATTTGATATCCTGGAGTAAAACTGTGTCAACTCAAAGGTGATGGTTCTTCTTCAGCACAGCCATCAAACAGTTAGCAAAGACATCAAACAAATGATCATAGAAGGTCGTGATCTTGCCAAGCGTAACTGCCTTGCTTACAGGGAAAACACAAATAGCTATAAATTATTAGGATTTGATGAAAAAATTGGGGTAGCCAGTTCTGGAGTTAACAGCAATAAATTTTTTTAAAATGAAAGCATCATTCTGTTCCTGTGATTATGAGATCTTAGTAAAAACAGGTGATTCTGCTTTTCAAGTGCTTAAAATTATGGAAGTCCTTGTGTCTTGCATTTGAAAATAGTTTTGTTGGATTAATGATTGTTTCCACGCTGTCATTATTTTGAAAGTACTTCTACAGAAATATTCATAAAGAGTATGAAAGCTCACTTTCAAAATATTTGCTTTCTGCTTGGTAGAACTGAAGTTCCAACAATGATGCTGCACCTGTACCTTTGTATGTGGGTATATGAATAGGGTACAGCACAGTATACTCCCTGATCTCCTGTCCTCTCTGAGAGCATATTTATGGGGACAAGATGGTTACAGATAAGCTCCAAATGTCCAAAGCATGCAAACATCAGTCCCAGCTACCCTTGTAACATACAGGATGAGTATCCTTTTAGGAAGTTTACCAAGAAATCTTGTCTGCAGGCTGTTGGCTAGACCATGGCACTATACTGGCTAAAGAAAAGCAGTACCCCAGATATCGTGCCATCCAACCTGTGGACACCAACAGGGCATAACTTGAGCCAGGTCATGGGGGTACCCAGAAATCCAGTCTGACCCTGCTTTTCCTTGGCTTTTGTGAGGTTTACAGTGCTGGTATGAAGAGCCCTTATGATGAAAAAGCAGAGTAGAAGTAGCCTATATCCACAGGGGTATTTTGAGAAGAGCAGCATGTTTCCATTGTTCTTCCCGCAGCTGAGATCACAGGCTTCTCCTAACGAAAGTAGCTGCTGGCTGTATTCATAATGGGGATGCTATGAAGGCATAAATAGAAAAGAAGAAAAGAAAGAAGACGTTTTTATTTTTAAGCAATCAGTCAATCTGGAACTAGAAACACAAAAATACCCTTCATTACAATAATTTAATTATTTGGTAATGTCATTCTACAACATAGCAAGGCTTCCTTGGATGCCTTTTCTGCTTCTAGTAGCATCTTCTATACTTTTCATAGAATTTTACCTTCCTTCTGAATATTAGATATTTGTGGTTGGTTGTTTCTCTTTAAACATGGCTTCAACAAATTTCTTATTTCTCTTCAGGGTGAGTTAAACTTCATTTCAATGCAGTTGGTCTTCTCCTTTATTTTGTCAAAGTTTATTTTCTGCACTGAAGCATATACAGCTAGTCTTGCACAACTAGTCAAAAACAACAAAGAGGTCATATCATCTATGTTTCTGTCCCAAAGAAAAATCCATTACACCTATTTCATTCCTGCAATGTTTCCAATTTATTCTAAACAACTCTAATGATCAAATTACCACATTCTCATTAAGTTATTTATTC
Source organism: Centrocercus urophasianus (assembly GCF_019232065.1). Classification (NCBI taxonomy): domain Eukaryota; kingdom Metazoa; phylum Chordata; class Aves; order Galliformes; family Phasianidae; genus Centrocercus; species Centrocercus urophasianus. The sequence continues at coordinate 14,009,602 of NW_024884475.1, read as the reverse complement.
CAGTAAAATGGAAAAAATGAGACTGTATTAAAACAAAAAAAAAAACCTATCACCATATTTTTGCAGTGGACTCCTTTATATTAATGCAAAAATTCTTTAATCTGAAAATAAACAACTTTGTCTAGCAGCTTGTTCAGGGTTGGTGCCTTCCCACTCACAAAATAAATGAAAAACAATCACAACTTTTGAGCTGTACAAGCAATTGGAAATCCCTTCCCCTCATTTCAGTTCTTCTAATTCTAGGAGCAGACACTGCATATCTGAGTACCTTCACGTCTTTCAGGGTGCTTCAGAAGGTCTTTATGGGAAAGATGTTAGGCATTTATGTGGGAGACAGTTTGGAGGTATGATTATAATGACACTATGTACAGCATCATTGTGTATTTTGAATTAAGGTCTTCCAATTTCATATACTTGATGTTTTAGTCATGTTCTTTAACTGAGCTATATTTGAGATCTTGGCAGTAATCTTTTGAATCTGGGATGCACTCTGCTGTTGCATGCAGTATTGCTTATGGCAGAATAGCTTATTTACATAGATGGATTTTGCTGCGTACTGCCATCTTCTAGATGCTCAGCTCATCCTTTTCTGTATGGTCACTGGCTGTGACCTCTGAGAGGTAATGCTGTCTTCTCTATGCATTGGTACAGCTGTAGAACAACGTTTCGGTCCTTTCACAGTAAAAGATACTAACAAAGCGTAACTAAGGCAAAAGCAATGACAGTGTAACATCAAACACTGTTTTGTTGATAACAGTAGCAAACAGCGGTGGGTGCGTCAGGTAAACAGGCAATCTCATAAACAAATTTCAGTTTCAAGAAACATACTGAATTTCCTTTGAGATTCACAATACAGTGTTTCCATATATTATGTTTTATAATAAAAAGGTTTCTGCAAAAATCTTGATGCAAATATATCAAAATTTATTTGTTGGTGGAGTTTTTGGTGGTAGATTTTGGGGGGGGGGGGGATATTTTTGGTGATTAGTTGGTTGGTTTGTTTGTTTTCATGATGGCTGGCACAGTCCCTTCATTCACTCTCCTGCCAGCTGCTTTATTAGTCATTTTAACTGTCGCTAAGCAGGACTAACAAGCCACCAGAGAGACTGGCTGAAAGGGAAGTTAAGCAGCTGAATGGAATGCAGTTGGAGGAAGAGGGGACCATAAAACAAATACTCACAAAAGTTACTTAAAAAAAATCTTGCTCTACCTTTTTTAAAAAATAAGAAACACCATGGGAATCACTGGGGTGCTTGTTCTTAGCCCTGAAGTGCAGAGATTTTATTTTCTGAAAGCCTGCACACCAACAAAATTGCCTGTACTGGAGGTCTGAGCAAGTAGTGCACATATCCTAGGAATGTATTTCTCTGCAAGTTTTAGCAACTAAAGCCTGCATAAGTTGCTGTTATTGTGCAGAGCCAAAGCAGGTGAAATTAGGGGGAAAAATCCTGCTCCTGTTATTTCTGGATTACCCTCACCAACTGCCCGCAAAGCACCCACAGATATCACAGCATCTCTGCACCGCTAAAATGTGTGTGATCTTTGCTTCCAGAGTGCAGTCAGAAGTCCAAAGGCACTTCTGGTGCTGCAGAGAGAGGGTCCTGATCTTTTGCATGGTGCAGTGTGCCAAGTGTCTTAACTGCTCATTAAACTCACTTTATTAAGAGGGGCTTGAGAAAAACAAGTTCAGCACTGTGAAGGACAAGTTCTCCTAAATCTCCAGGCAGAAAGGTACCTCCCAGTCCCAGCAGAAGGGTTCAGACGCAGATTATCCTGCTGCTACACTCGCACAGTCGATCACGGCTCCAACATATGTTCTTTGCTTTTTTGGCTGGAGTTACAGTTGTCTTTCCCTTCCTCTCCTTCTCCCCCCACCCCCTCCACCCTCTCTCTGACTCTCACAGGAGCAATAAATGCCAGTAGTAAATATTCTCAGCCTTGCAAGGATTTCACTAAATTAACGTTCACATCCAAGCTTTGGGCAACTTCCTGCGTTCTAAATGGGATCCAAATGAAGGTTTTTCAAAGTCTATGCAGTATAATAATAATAAAAAACATATCTAAATCATTAAAATGAATGACAGCATTCCCTGTACCAGTTCTGGCCTCCATAAATTATGTATAAAAGTAATCTGCATTATATTAGCAAAAGATAAAAATTAGAAAAGGGTGAGAGTAAAAATGTCTCATTTTTCGATAGCACAAAGAGAAGGTTCTGTGCTCCTGAGCTCAGAGCTCCATCTCGTGGGTGACAGTGGGTGTGAAACCATTTCCTGCTTACCACAATATGTTTTCTTCGCTTCCACTCGTTAGGAAAGAAAACCATTACGAGAATAAAAGCTTTTTACTGAACAATAACAGCAAACCAAAAGTGGTAAATCAGTGCGATACCAGCACTGACTGTACGTCTTTACCCAAACTCCCTCTCATTAGAATCAAAGGATGATTAAATCTCAGAATGTCCTGCATTGGAAGGGACCCACAAGGATCCTTGACTCCAACTCCTGGTTTGCTTTTTTTTTTGTTGTTTGTTTGTTTGACAGTGTGAAGAGGCTGCTCTTGAGCTCAGCTTCACTCACATGCAAGGATGCTGCTCAGCATCCTCTGCCCTTTATCTCCTAGCAAGCCTTACCTGACTGACAGGCAACATTTTTTTTGTAATTTCTTAAAATCTGTGGTGTGCTTACAGGATTCCAGTCTACATATCTGGTTAGCATTATAGTCTAATTCATTGCATTGTGCACCTTTCAATACTAATGGTTCCCATGGGGCAGCACTATCTCTTCAAGACACCCTTTGAGTATTTATGAATACAACCCACTTCTCTTAATAAAAGAAGAGAGATAAAGCAATATAAAAACTAGCTTTCCTAGCAGTTGTGGGTTGGTTTCTTTTTTTTTTTTTTTTTTTTTTTAGAACACATTCCTTAGAATCTGAGATGCTTTAAATTTATCTGTTGTTTTCTGGACACTATTAACTAACAAAGAATGCTTTGTTACAGGCAGCAGTACAGTTTATGAAGCAGTATCCTCCCATCCACTGCAGAATGCAGCGATCTACTGCACTGTTGCACACTTGTGTTACAGCAGCCTTGGCTATGTGGACATAGCCTTGGCTTTTAGAAGCTGTAGACCGGAGCGTAGAGGAATGAGACAACACTGAGAAAGAGAGGACAACAGTATTTCATCAAAAAGAAGCTTATTTCGTTCCAGGAGCAGGCCACACAGAAAACAGACACAGAATTAGCATATCTGTGAGGTTTTTGGGTCGGCACAGCCACGTCACCCTGGGTACGTACCAGCAAGGTCTGCACTGCTTCTCCCAGCACACAGGTGAGACCACAGCCCGAGGTCTGCGCCTGGTGTTTGTGAAACCAGCCCAAAGAAAGGCCAAAGTGAAGAAGCTTACAAAATTAATCTTGTGTATATGTGAGATGGGATATAACGTTAGTGTTCTGTAACATTTACACTTGAGGCAGAAGGAAGTACAAAACACTGTTTGGTGGATTGTTGCAGTTCAATGGCCATCAGCTGTTCATAAATCAAGTGCACAGACAGTCTGCAAACTGCCTTGCTGCCACGACAAAGACACAGTGATTAATGTTTCCGTTATGGATTAGGGAGGCACTGAGGTAATATTACAAGTAACTGTGAGATGCTAGCTTTTTTTCACTTCTCAGCTGAAGGCCAAGCAAACTTTAGTCAATGTTACTAAAAACTAAGCTGCTAGGAGGCTGTGTATGCTTTATAATGTACGCATGCATTCCCTTGCTATAGTGTTTTTTTTTTTACTTTTGTAAATTCTGCAACTATTATTCATTAAGTTTATCAGTTCTTTCTTGCACATATTTCCTTATCCTGTGCTGTTACATAGGATTCTGTACTGGCTGTATTTCACAGTATGTGTCTATGTAATTCTTTCCTCCTCTGAGGTGCTTTTCCAGACTTTGCAGTGTGCATCAATCCAGCATCTACAAATCATCCAGTCTCAGATTGGAGGAAAAAAAAGGAATGGATAGAAATTCCCCAAATTCCTCGGAAAGAGAATAGAAAGAGAGAACTGAAGGGCTCTCAGCAGGAAGATGGCAGTGCCCTTTCTGAGTGGGGCACATTGGCACTGCCAGAGAGATGAGGAGGGGACATGGTGAGCAATGCACACCTGGCTGCCTTGAGTTCAGTGGCACTGAACTCTGGTTTGCAGAGGTTCTGCGCCTCTCTGCAAAAGCCCAGAGGATTCATTAACAGGATTTGCTAATCTCTTTAATTGACTAAGTCTGGAGAAAAGGTCGCTGATGCTGCTAAAGCTAATATTTGACTTGGGATTCCCACATTTGAAATCAGATTTATGGTTTTAGTGTTCTTATGCAGAGTAGTATTTGCAAATCTGTTGTTACCCATAGCACCTGACACCATGTGGTGTCACTGCAATAGCTTTAGCTCATCTGCTGTCTGAAGGACAATCACATTCCAACAGAAACTGAACAATATTTGTTGGATTCACTGTTTAAAAAGAAAATAAATAACTGAATCTGGAGACAGGACAAGGGGAAACGGACATAACCTGCAGCATAGGAAGTTTCACACGAATGTGCGTAAGAACTTCTTTACAGTAAGGATGATGGAGCACTGGAACAGGCTGCCCAGGGGGGTTGTGGAGTCTCCTCTGGATATATTCAGGTCTGGCCTGGATGCCTACCTGTGCAACCTGGTATAGGGAACCTGCTTTGTCAGAGGGTTGGTCTCAATGATCTCTAGAGGTCCCTTCCAACCCCTACAATTCTGTGATTCTGTGAAAATTTAAAAATCTAATCTATGGATTTTACAGATTTTAAAAAACAGTCTATGGTTCCATTTGCCATGGAAAGAAATAAATGAAATGCAATGAGCCAAACTGCAAGATACACCCTTATGTTAATGGGAAAAGCCATTTACTGCTATTTTAGCAAATTGCTCAAGAGCAGAATCTATGTAACACATTTCCACACTTTCTTGTAACTATAGGGCAATTGTTCCTTGTTTATCAAAAGGAACATAATGTTCATTTCTGACAAGAGACTACTGTTAGTGGATGAACTCTTTAGCTGATTTTATTTGGCTTCACAAAGCAGGTAGCTGTTGTATTTTCATTAACCAGTGATATCCGTCAGGTTTTCAATGCACTGTGGTACGTGCATCTCACTGTTTGCCTGCTTAATTCTGCCAGCAGATATTTTATGATGGCTAGAGAGTAGTGCAAAGGACATGTCACCAAGTGCTTTGAAATTTATTCTTATACCTCTCCTAACTATTCATTAAGAATACATGGACTGATCTGCCATGTCTTTTACTAGACTTCAACGGTTCCAATTTCATGAAGAACATGAAGTTCCATGACAAAGGTTCATCAAAGCGATTCACATTCTGTCTTTATTTGCCTTGGTCAGTCATCAATTGGCTTTTTAGATATGTGAGACTCTTCTTCATGTTCCACTGTTATTATTTATCCATCGTCCCTTTTTCTCATACAACAGAGTACTCTTTCTTTTTAACCTTCTAAGGCTAAAAAATCAGAAAGAAAATCAAGACTGTTCATAACCTTACTGGGATTCAAAATTAAAAATAACATTAACAATTCTGATTTTACCTCTGGTAAAATATTAAAAGAGAATTTTAATTCACATTGATATTTCTTTGATATGTTTTTCTGGTTCAGTAGGTTTCAGCTATTCCTTTATAAGTCTACATCAAGATTTTCAATACAAATATTTCTTTCGGACTATTCAGATTTTTACCATGATGAACAATCAATGTGATTTGCCTGAATCTCTATATGGGTAAACAGTTCTTTATTCCATAAAAATTACAGAAAGTGTTGTGACAAATATTTTATTTTTTTATACAGTTCTAGCTCCTTCAGACACTCAGAAAAAGGATTTACACTAAGTATGTTACAGTTAACTCATAGTAGGGGTTCTTTACAAGGCACGATTCTCATTTCAGATGTCTCTCATTTGAGAATATCTCTCTATCTTCTTACACAGGATTACTTTATCAAGTCCTGCTGTCACCCAAAGGCTCATCACTGCAAAGCTGAGGGGTCTCAATTCATGGCTCTGCTTTAAATAGACTCTCAGCCTTCCTAGGGTATGGTATCCTCTCCTTAAGCAGTAACTTACTGAAATATCCACAGCAAGCACCAAATGGGTTGGAAGGATGTTGAGTGTACCTTTGCCATTCTTCTCACTGCTGAATTTATTAGTGGTTTACTATAAGGAGAATGTACAGCGGATAAAGAGAAGTATTTAAAAATGTTGGCAATGAAACAGAGAGAATGAAAGATAACTTTTCTCAGAGAAAGAGGACCTTGCCCTCAGAAGTTTGTTTTCCTGAGTTAAATACCATGCTCTGCTGGGTGGAGCCCCATTGGCCCCTGCCTTTTGCACCTTCCATAGAATTATAGAATATCCCAAGTTGCAAGGGACCCAGAAGGATCACCAAGTCCAAGCTTTTCCTACTCTTCCTTCCCCTTTGGCAAAGATGTCCCTTTGACTCCATAGGTACTGATGTGACGGGCTTGGACTATAGATTTTCATCCTTATTTGAGAGGTGAAACTACCAGTGTGATTCAAAACTATAAGTGCCAAAATCTGATGAGAAAATTTCATCAGATACATGTTTTGATTGTTGTGACTCAGTCTGAAAGATCTCAGGTGATATCCTACATCAAAGAATACAGAAGCAATTACGAAGCCCCAGGTCTTTAGGCTAACAATCAATGAATGATCAATAAATACAGAAGCAAGTTTCCTGTGATGTGAAACAATGGCCCACAGCATAAGGATATCTTAGTGACATATATTGCAGCTTTTCTCATTAGAGCTCTTGGTAAGGCGTGCCCCATGATTAATGACAGATCGCTTATACAGCATTACCAGCAGGCAAATAATTCTAATTACCAATAACATTAAATCACAATCACTATGCAAATAATTTACATAATGTAATGGAATATCTGGTCATTACAGGGCAAACAAATCACAGTGTTAACTGAGGTTAGTCAGTTATCACAGAGTAAATAACGTTAGAAATTAAACAAAGCCAAGCTAATACCAGGTTTTATCCAGTTAATAACCAGTAAGTTTATCCCTTGCAAAACACATCAGATCACGTACAGTTACTAAGTACTTTTGGTGTCTAATACAATGGGGACTGGAGATATCACTTAAAAACATCCAACCGAACAGCATGCAATTGACTAACTAAGTGGCTGGGGGGATTGGCAGGGAATCTTACTGCTTTCTGTTAATTCATAGGGTTACATCCTGAGATAGGGACCAAGGGATCCTGCTTACTGTTTGCAGGATAAAGCACTGTGGCAGTGAAAACCAGTTCAGATGAAGCTGGTTTGTGCTCATATATTTGAAAGACAGCTGTACAAGTAGCATTATTAAAAACCTGGCATTAATCTACATCTATTAGCAGAGTTATTTATGACCATGGAATCAGATAATGTTCTAATCCTGCACATGGGGCATGTAATATGCCAGAAATGTGGTAGGGTACAGAACAAGGAAGAGAGCAGAATATACAGGAGGTAATAATATATCTTGAAACAGAGAGCAAAAGGCAGCCCAGAGAATGCTGGATTACAGCAACTGGGAAAATACAGATGGGAAGACAGAACTATATACTTGACTAAGGAGAAGAAAATATTAGATGCTGGGGAGAGGTAAAAGGTACAGTTGTTTTTCAGCTTTTCACTTTCCTGTTGAGAGGAAAGCAGAAGAAGCAGACATGGCTGTGAATAATGCCTGAAAGCTAACAGATGTATCTGTGAACTATAATACAGACATTTGGTTTTTTTCTGAAGAGAGATTGCATGTTATTTGCTCATTCTCATTTTCTTTTGTCTTCTGAAATCATAAAGCAGAAGAGGTATGTGGCTTATACAGCTGCAGACCCAGGTACAATTTGTAATTTTAGGAGCATTAAAGACTTTTTCATTGGAGAAGGTTCTCCTCATGCTATATGACACATTGATGTAACCAATGAATTCCAGTTAAAACTTCCATCCATGGTAAACAGTGGAATCATATCCAGTCCATATCCAGTCCATATCCAGTCCATATCCAGTCCATATCCGGTCCATATCCAGTCCATATCCAGTGCTGCTCTTGCAACTTGTTTTTGTTTTCTCAGTGTCTTGGATAAGTCCATGCTAGGCCATGGGCAGATGTCCTCCTCAAGATTCCAAAGTGCCTTTACCACCATTACTACGTCCAGCTGTTTGCACAGCCAGCAGCTGGAAGCTGTCTCCATCACTCTGTTCCTGGAAGGGACCTTGGGTGGTTTTGTTAAAATGCCTCAGGCAAACTTCACTCTGCTAGCACAAACCACTTTCCTCATCTGTTTAAATTAACCCAATTGTGGTTGACTGAAGCAGATTAGCAAATGCTGACAAGATTCCTCATGGGGACAGTAATCTCTAGTATAAGCAAATAGCATACAGCTTGGGGGGAAGGGAGAATGTTTCTAATGGGTACAGCAATGTGCTAATGTCTGTCCCTGGTCTTACAGAGCTTTCTTGAATAGCTATAAGTAAGTGAGTGTACCAAAAGCAGGCTAGACAAATTTAGGTCCATAAAAGGGACAAGATGTATGGTGCACAGGCTTGGGTTTTGGTATGCTCAAGTACCTACATAAATAGTTTAGTTTTCAAATGTGCTGCTTAGTTTCTTCCCTTGCAGAAGTTAATGTTAGTGGCTCAGCTCCTGTGGGACCACCAATTTATTCAGGAACCTCAATCTTTATTAAAGTGCCAGTTTTAATCTCAGCTTTGGAAGTTTTTCTCCCATTCACAGACCTTCTGGGGATTTAATAAATTCTCTATAAAGGAATTTTAATCTCAGTTCCTTCAGTTCTATTATGATGAACAATATTTGAAGTATGAAGCAGGCTGGGAGAGAGATCAGCTAGACCTATAGCAGGTATCCAAGGAATTTTTGCAGTAGTTCTCTAGGAAAGCATTGAACTTATCTCATGCTTTGTGACTAGGCAGTAGAGAATTGTGTTTGCCAGTCTGGACATAATAGCAAAAGCGTGCAAGGTGGGACTGAATGATCTAATTTGATAATAAGACAAAGTTGTGATAAAGGGCTTGAATTGGGTTGAACAGCCCTGTGCTAGCCTCAGAATATTTATGGTGTATCTCCTTTCTAATTATGCCACTATGAGCAATAAGTTAGTCTTAGACTATTTGCAATTCTAAATTAGAGTCAACAGCTGATAACACAGCTGTTATTTAAAGTGTAGCTGTGCACTGATAAATTCTGCCCATGTTTAGTACACCAGGAGTTAGATATAATACACAGCTGTGGTGTGGGTTGTGAGAGTCATTTGTGACCACATGGAGAGATCACTTACAGTGGGTGATGCAAAACATACCATGCTTGTCTTTTTTAACTTGATGACATTGTTAGCAGAATAGCTATAACACTGCTCGGAAGTGATTTATGGAAACATTGCTGAATCATCGCTGATCTACCTATGCTGCATTCAGGCAACATAATCTGTACTAGGTAAGAATAGTTATGCTGAGTTGATGAAAACGTGATTGTACAGTACTACTATGTCAACTGTACTGTGCTTAATATATCAAACACTTAGTCATTTTCTCAACCAGAAAAGAGTTCTTGGTCTTCACTCATGTTTATGCGTTCTCCTTCTTAATCTTAAAGTTGAGGGTATTACTTCTTTTGTTTTAATTTAAAGCTGAACAAAAGATGGGAATCTCACAAAAAGTATTTATTTGCTGACTTCCCTGAATCTGGGCAGAAGAGATAGTGTGTGATGGATTGTATGGAGTAAAAAAAATAACATCATTTGCCTCTTTCAAACTGATATGGCAAAGAGAACATAAATGCAGCAGCATTAAGGCAGCAAAGGAGAAAGGAAAGTGATAACTGACTGTAGAAATATATAGACTGGTTGTTCTTATAAAAAGTGGATGCAAGCTCTGAGCTATGAAGGAGGGAGCTGGAATGAAAAGTAAGAGAAGACTTCAGGTAAGCTTCAGGTTATCAAAGGAAGTAAGTTTTATGGAAAGGCAAATGCAAGCAGAAATGGAAACTTTCACCAGTCTTAACTCAGGAGAGGTATAAAAAGCAGAGCAGCCTCTTATGTTAGTGAGCCACTGGTCTGAATTGCAAGCACTGCCAACTTTCAGAACAGTTAAGAGAAAAGATAACTTTAACAAACATGTTGTGAAGTCAAGAGAATGAGAGCAGTGGGACAGAAAATACTACTTGGAAGCCAATCACAGTTCTGATTGAATTCTTTTTTCTCTTTCCAAAATGTTGTTTGTCTTAACAAAGAGTATTTCACTATTAAACATTATCACTAATGTCTGTGGTCTATAAAAACTGGAATAAGCTTAGCAACTCAGATTAACAATAGATTAGTCTGTTTTCTAACACATTAAAAATACATTACGAAAGTCTCACTTTAGATGCAACTTCATGGCTGATAATAATAGGTATGTTACTTAGCAAACAGTCCTATTTTGGTGCCCAAACTAGCTGCAAAGTCAGAGAGGCTAGGAATCAGCTCTGTGTGCTTTTACTCACTTTTGTAAAGCCGGCAGTTGACACTGAACAAGTCAAACACAGTCCAGCCTTCCTCACTCAAGCTCCAATGAAAGCACCAGAGGTAGAAGTTCCCCAGTTCTTCCGCCCAGTTCTTCCAAGATGTAGCGCATCCAGGAGCAGCCCAGCTGTGTTTTGCCAAAAATGCTGAGATTCCCAGATGCTGATGTAAAGAAATTAGAATTCTGGAGATGGCTTCAAGTTGCACATCACTCATTAGTGTACGAGGACTCTTGAGGTATCTATTAGGTACAGAACGAAGGAGGACCGAAGAACTCCCTGGGGAACAATACTAAAAGAAGGAGAGATTTTAAGGCCATGAGACAGGGTCTTAAAACATTAAAAGGTACTCAACCTAGCTTCCTTACCACATAGTTTTGGATTCTAATCATCAAGTACATTAAGAAATTTGGAATGCAGACTGTGTTTGGGCTGTGTATTGCACCATTACTCCTTTGATAGATAGAAAAAGCAGTTATTGCAAGTAGCATTTGTCAGAGCAAACCTCGAAAAAAACAGGACCGACGATTACTATACACTCAGATTCAAGAGACTTATTTCCTACCTCTGACACAAGTCCTAAATCTCTACTCTGCTGTTTCTTTCTAAGCACCTGTAAATGGTAATGTATTTATTTTTACTTGCTACATACAGCTCAATAATTTCAAAATGCCTGTTTTTGTGGCATCTGGCTTCTTTTAAGACTTTCCTCAACACTCCTTCTCTAATGCAGCCTCTATCTTCTGTGTCACTCGCTCAACTGACCTCTTTAAGCTGTCTGAAACACTTTCAAACACAAGGACATTCACTCTACAAGTGCACGCTATGTGAGCAGCATGGCAGTTCTCAGATACATCATTAAATATATCACTGTATCCGCTTAGATTTATCAGATATATGCATGATGAAATAGAGATGTTACATGCAAAATCTGTGTACATAAACCGTGCATTCTATTCTGCAGAATGCAACACAAAAGCACTGCATGTACTAAACAAATAGCTCCACCTAGTTTCTAAGCAATGTTATTTCTTAGATCACAGCAGTGATGTACAATTTGAATGAAGCTCAAAGGGAACAACAAATTAATACAGGAAATACTTAAAGTAATTTAATAACACAGGGATGCTTCAACAAGCCTTCTCACTTTTCCCTACACAAACTTTCAGACTAGATCTACTATGGCAAATTCTTTCCGTGAGCAGTGCTTTCTTGCTGCAGGTACACTTTCCTGGGAAAGAACGAATCTGCCAGGCTTCATCAGTGTTAGAGAGAAATTTAGACACACTGAGGTGCATGGTCCTAAGCTAACATTTGAATCTGGAGTTTCAACTCAGCAGGGATTAAGAAGAGGTCTTTGTTTTCCACTCAGGTCATCCACTTCTCTTCCATTTCCTTTCCTGATAGGAAATGAATTCCTTTCTGTGCATGAGCCCCTACATCCTCCATGCTCTCCCCTATTTCAATTCAGGCTGCATCTAAGTCTCACAAGGTGTTATTTACATTACTTTGCTAAGATACTTCACTATCCATGTGTTTATGTAACTAAAACTTTTCTGAGCTTACAGAATCTGTTGTGTCTTTACCTTCAGCAAACGCTGGACTAGACTGGACACAATCTCTCAAATTCTAGCCAGCAATCTGTCTGAAAAATTCTTTTTACACTTAAACACGATCTACCCTACTGCTCATCAGGTTTCCTTTGCTCTGGAGCTTGATGATCCCTTCCAATCCAAGCCATTCTATGATTGTATGATGACCATTTCAGATTGTCATTGATCAGTGGTTTGAAACTCATCTCTAAATTCTAGGTTAATTCATTCTTGGACAGTTTATACCTCTTTGCTCTGTTGGATGATACCTGCTTAACAACTTGGTAGTTCCACTCCCAGGTGGTCAAGAATGCCTGGTAAGCAGTAGTCCTCCAGCATCCTCCAGCTTTGAAAGTTGGTTTGGTACTCCAGAAGCATTAGAAGTTAATATCTACTCTATCATCTAACCATTACCATACAGGCAGCATGCCTTGGCATGCAAAACTTCATCCTAGAAGAACCACTAAAAATGGAGGCCTTTCAGATTGGTTTTACTTTGTACTAGCAGTGCAATGCATGGTACTGCATATCTTGCTGTGTGTTCAGCAGCTACCAGCCACTCTTGCTACTAGCTCTCATTTACTCTTGGCTTTGAGGCTCCCCATCACCAACCTGCTATAATGTTGTGTGATAATGTTCTATAACATTCACTTATACGGCCTTGAATTTCACCCCCAAACTAAATGCATTTTCCCTTTGTTAAAGTGAGGAGAAGGAACTCATAGGTTGGTTATTATTTAATTTGCTTTCCGTTATTGAAAGAGAGGTAAGTCTCTTCTGTATTGATCTTTGAAGAAGGGCTACCTACCTGGTGTATCTGTTTACCCACAGGTATAAACTAATTTAATGGATCTTTACAGAAGTTTTATTCTCAGAAACTTTCATGAACAATAACTTTACTGCATTTAGTGAAGTAGACCATATCTATAAAGGCCAAACACTTCACAAATGACTGTATGCATAGAAATACTGCCAAATATTTTCTCTGTTCTTTCCATTTCCCTGCTATTGACTCAGAATGTAGTAACTATGTAAGAACTGAAGGAGTTTTTCCAGAGCGTCCTCACTGAACAATACGAGTCACATTTAAACAGGCTATTCGCCCTATTATATGCCAGCAGGTCATATTTGTAGCCACAAGGTGGCAGCATAGAATAAAAAATTACAGATGCACTGAAGTTGCTGCTAATGCATGTTAGTTTAATTTCACTTTGATTCTATACTATGCATGGTGATTTTAGCAGTGCCAAAAACATTTTACCCTTTGTGGTAAATTTATTCAGGATTTTCCAGAAGCGTACTCATCTTTTTATTCCACATTTTCCTATAGAACTTCAGGCTTTTCTTTAAAAATCTGCTTACCTTTGGTCATACTTCATAGCCAATCTTTCAAAGAGAAACAGTACTTGGAAGCCAATAAGAAAAACAATTTATATTCACACTGGTATTATAGCACAAACTGCAATAATTCAGCTGCTGGCAAGGACTCTTCTCTGGCAATTATTTAGATCCAACAGAAGTCTACATTAAAAATGAAATTTATATTGAATTGAAAGACACTTCTTAAAAATCACAAGATTACGTATAAATATTGGCTTGGGCACATCTGCACCATTGTGTAGTGAACAGGGTTCTGATCTGAAAGTCCTTGGGGCTGAAAGGACAGCTAAGAAATGTCATAATTAAAAAAGAAATACACCATAGACATTTTGAGGCCACTGCAGCTTTGTTCAGTTCCTGCAGTATAGTGGCCTAATGTAAATGTCTGCCATAACTCATCCTGTCTGCTCACTGCTCCCCAAACGTGCAGGAGTCTTAATCTCTAATGTCAACACAGAATGCCAATTTGATATCATTATTAAAGACATGGATTCAGTAGGCCATGTCACAGTGTTTCCAAAAGGCCCACATAGAGAACATATACTTGCACTTAGAGGCATTCCCTCGCCACAGAAGCCATCAGTCCCTGCATCATGCTCCTATTTCAGAGCCCACAGAGCAAGAAGAGATGAGGGGCTGGGTGAGAGCCCCACAGCCAAACTTCACTCCCTGACAGCTGCTGCATGGAAAGCTGCCAAGGGGACATTGAATATAGGCTCATATAATTGCTCAGGTTGGAAAAGAACTTAAAGATCAAGTTCAAGTGTGACCTAACCAAACTTACCTAACTCTAACAACCCTCCACTAAATCATGTCCCTGAGCACCACATCAAAACAGTTTTTAAACAAATGCAGGGATAGTGACTCAACCACCTCCCTGGGGAGCCTATTCCAGTGCTTAACCACCTCTTTTGTAAAGAAGTGTTTCCTGATATCCAACCTAAACTCACCCTGGCACAACTTAAGACCATTTTCCCTCATCCTGTCACCTATCACCAGTGAGAAGAGACCAACTCTGCTCTCACTGTAAGCACCTCTCAGATATTGGAAGAGAGCAGTAAGGTCTCCCCTCAGCCTCCTTTTCCCCAAACTAAATAGCCCCAGATCCTTCAGTCTCTCCTTGCAGGGCACATTCTCCAAGCCCTTCACAGGGCAACAAGGCACCAGCACCTCAATGTCCTTTCTGTATCAAGGTGCCCAAAAGTGAACACGGTACTTGCACAGCTTTGCTGGGGATCCTTTTGTGCTTAAGTGGAATACTCTTCCAGTATTTCCTTGATTAGTGGTAACCATCACTGTATGGTCCTTTAAGGATTTGTCATAGTGTAATGTAAAAAATCTATCCATGTTTTGGATAAATAGACAAGCACCACAGCATCTGATGAGATCACTATTTGCTGAGGCAATATTCAATCTCTAGCATCTTACCTTCAACCCCCCTGATTTCTGAGGAGCAAAGAACAAGAAACCCTGCAACAGACCAGGCTGAAATAAAAAGTGTTCCCATCAGCATATTTTCCTAATGTCATCAGTTGAAATTTGATTTATGTCCAAAAGAATGGAGATTACCCTTGTCACAAAACTGAATCTTTATCAATGTAATTCAGAATATTAGATCTTCATTTTCCATTTGAAGCTGTTGTGTAGCGTAGTTGCATGTTGTTAAAAGAGCTTTTCTCTCTTGACTGAATATCAGCGGTGAAGATAGTCTCTGCTTTTCAGCAGGGTTTCTATTATTTTAATATTGTTACTTCTGGCAGGCATGATTACACAATTTCCAGAGGTCAAAGTGAACCATCGCTAGCTTGTATCTGAGTGCTTATACAACACTGACATGAATGATCTTAGATACCACCACGCAGTTTAATTAAAATAGGAATACATGATTCTTGACAATAAATATTATGCTAGTTCTCTAAATTATACAAAGAAAAATAAAAAATATGATTTTCATTTTTGGTCATAGATTTTAAATCCAAGCTTTTGTTGGTAAAATGAGTATAGTCTTCAAGAATGTAATTTTCTAGAACTGAAAATCATTGTGTTGTGGACACTAAAAGTAATCCCGTGTTTGCCTGTTGTATCAGCAACATTCACATTCATTTTGTATAGTGAGGAAGAATGCCTTCTTCCTAGTAAAAGGCACCTTGCCCTTTTGGCTACTTGGGTGGACTGATAAAATATGTACGTAACAGAAACTGTTTTGTTACCTCTCACTATATTCCTATATCCCTTACTGCTTTTCTATCTACTTATTTGTCATTGTTATAACTTGATTTATTACTGCTGTAATCTCCAGCATAGACAGGAAAATTCTTTGAGCAATATCCTGTGCTTTATTTGTATGGGAGATATGATGAATTTATATGACAGTGCATCAACAACGGTTAACAATCAAGCAAATGAAATCCAGATATAAAAGTTATGATATTTGCTGCACTGTTTTAGAATTTCAGAGATATTAACAGATGTTTCTGAATTAGGCTTCACAGTTCTGAAAAGATGCCATAAGTAATAAGTATCCTCATTTTATATATAGGAAAAATGTATTCTGGAAATAATTATTCTACTTTCCACAGAAGGAGCTTGTTGACTCCCCATGTTTGCACAATAAACTTTCCTACTCTCTTCATATTTTAAATGATCATTCGTAAGTCTTCCAATGCAGAAAAACTCCTTACTTAGCCCTCTGGTTGAGAAGCAGATAAACTTTCCATTTGTTCCAAACAGACGACGTGGCTTTTGCTAAAATAGTTTACATTTTGTTCCGTGCATTTCATTTCTAGTTGGATTCAAATGTCAACAAATTGATCCTTGGCAAACAAAGCTTTCCACTATGTAATGATATTTCCTCATTAAACTAATTACTTCACTGTATCTGTTGAAATATTGCTTTTAAAGTAATTGGAGACTTACATATCCATGTTCTTTATGCAAATTAAAATGCATAGCTATACTTAGTAAATGGGAAAACTGCCTAGGAGTTAGAGTTGTTCCCAACCTGGAAATCCATTTCCACAAGAGAAATTCAGTGGTTAAGCCACTCCTGAATTTAAATTAAAATATTTAAGCCTGTGTGGCTAAAATTACACTCATCAACCAGGATCAAAATTTCTGAATACAAGTGACTTCATTGTAAAACAGCTTGTCATCTACAATTGCCTCTAACCCAATAAGATTTGTCATTGCTCTCACTTTCTCAGAGCTGGATTATTTGCTCAATTAATTCCTTGAAGGTTTATAGAAATCAGACTTTGTTGCACATAACTACTGTGGTGCAGTAGTTCAGTCTACTTCATAACTTCAAAGGGCAGGAGGCTTCTGGCATCACAGCGATAGAATGGTCACTGCAAACAAATGGTAGTGTGTAACTCTCTCCCAGGAGTTCAGTTATTTTCCGGAGTTAAACATTCAACTCCTGGCTATCCCTTCAGGAACATGATGTGGCCAATCCTGTGGCCTGTTCAACAGGGTGTATACCAGCTCACATAGGGCAGCCTAGAGGTCTGAAGGGTCAAAGCGACTATTCAGAGTTTTAAAAATGTGGCTACTGAGAACATGAACCAAACACAGCCAAGAAGGTGACAACAAGACCTTCCATTGAAATACACTGTAGAAATGAAAGGTGAATTGGCACCATAAGAAAATCTTAACTCACACAGCAGCAGAAGTCAGGAACGTGTTGTGACTAGGAAAGAGTTAACCAAAAGAAATACTTGTTCTGAGAACATTATTCTCCTTTCTTGTTAATTCCCAGGTTTTAATTAAACAATACCTACTCTTGCTTGTATACATCATGGTTTCCAAATTAAATGTATATTGTGCTCTAAAAGTAAGGACATACTCTCTTACTGGAACTGTGAAATATTAGTATGAAACAAGGTGTGCATAGAGGGCTAAAGTATATTGCCACAAAGTGAAGTGTGCAGCATGCAGTTAAGACAACAGCTCTGCATTCATCCAAGGGACAAAGCTCAAACATTGTGTTTTTGTTTAAAATACTAATTCTCAAGTTTCATTTTTAATAATTTCACTTACGGAAAGGGGAGAACTGCTATGAATTGTGAAATATAGGAGTACTAAGAGAGAACTGAATGTGCCAGCTGGGGATATACAAAGGAGAGAATGAGTCATATAACTTCTGGGTATTGCCAGTCATTTGGAAAGGGGTCGTCCTGACTGGGCAGGACTGCAATTATTAAAATTGATGTAACAAGCATTTATTCCTGGGTTGAAAGAACGAATGATCTGCTAGCAGATCATAATGATCATAAATGATCTGCCAGCAATGCTGTGTTAAAGGTTCTGTCAGCAATTATATTGTAGGGATTTATAACAGAACGAAAATAGTGCATCCTGATCACTAAAATAACTCCAGAGCCAGAGTTTGTATCAAGTTATCATAACTAAGCAGCTGACTAATGCCCACAAAAATATCTGTATGCATGGGAGTCATCTTTGTGCACGTCAGTTGGGTGATTGCTTGTGTACGGTGAGTTTCTGCTTCTAAACATCTCGGTACAATGTATAGGCACCTGAGTATGAGAAAAAGCATTTCAGTGTTTAGGTACTCTAAACGAATATATGAACACCAGTGCACACCTGTGCATGTTTTTTAGGCCAAAGCAAGCCATTAGACTGTAAAAGACTGTAAAGAAATTAATATTCGTATGGTTGAGTAAGAAGTTAATCTAGCACTTCACAGTAAATCCCTGTAACAGAAATGCTGACGGTACTTTAAATGTAATAGTGTTAAGAGACATCATTTACAAGGACATTTTCTTAGTCAGCTGCTAGCGATTGAAAATGTGCTTTCGTAAGATTTTCCAAAAATGAATATATTTCACTTGGTTAGATTAAAATTTTGGATTCTTTGACCAGTTTATGGTTTCACCAAGGCCTATGCACTGGTATCTTCAGTGTGATCTAAGTGGATGACAGACAGATTTTCAGGTTTTACTCATCGTGTCCTTCTCTGTGTTCTGTCAACTATTAAGCCAGCTTTGGTGCATATCATTTTTTGTAAATTAAAAAATCTCACAAAAATAATAATTTTAAAATGGAAGGGAAAAACATGTTTAGTTAATGTTTTGTTTGTTGATGCAAAGGTAGGGCAGGTAGGGTTACTTTGCAAGATTATCAATCATTTTCAGTATGACTGCCTACATTTATTATCTGCCAGGGCTCAGAGAGAAATCCCAAACACATTCCAGTGCATCTTGTTACTCATCAAGGTAGAGCAATACTCCTGGAGTTTCAAGTGGTGATTGGATTTGTACAGAGCTTGCCAAATTAAAATTGCCTACTTTAAAATAATAATAAAAAAAAAACCTTGAAAAAAAAGGGACAGAAAATTTAGAGTTCCAGTTGACAGTGTACTCTTATCTCACCAAGCTATCACAGAGGGTCTTGGAGAAAATAAGTGACAAAAGAAATCAATCCCTCAATGCCGTGACTCTAATGTTGATAGACACAATTTCATATATTGCTAGATATCGATATAAATATAGATATAATGGTTTGTGAATACATCAAAAACCCATGGCTGCACACAAATATAGAAAAGATCATACAAACTATGCTGGCATGAGTGGAATGAATTCAGAGTTGAACCTGATCCAAACACCGCTGTCACATTTGAAAACTGAATTGTAGGAGTTAATAACTAAAATGATAACTAAAGCAAATACCAGTCTCAAGGGAAGACAATTATTCAAAAGCGTAGCACTGAACACTTGCCTGAATGAGACTGGCTAAGTGTTAAAACAACACTTAGATCCTGAACTTGATTCTGATTTCAATATTCTGTTGCCATACATGTAAATATGTGTGTTTATGTCTATTAAAACATTATCTGCCCGTGTGAAGAGCAGTTCTGAATAAGGTTCTTTACCTTCGCAGTTTTGTTCACATTGGAATTAGATAATCTGCACGTATTATAGCACCACTGATTCAATTAAACAAAAAAAATTTTTTCTTTCAGACATCAAATAATTCAAAACCCGACCCAAACTCATGACAATTGTATGAATCCACTTGTAAAGCATGACTTAATTTTGACTTACAATTGCTAAAGGTTTGGACTCAGAGCTGCTAGGTATATATTTGTAAGCAATACATATCTTCTATGTATGTTACGGAAAGTGTATTTTCATGCATAACTATAATTGCAAAATGGGCCACAATTTTCTGAAGTAACCTAAACTGGGAATCCCAGAACCACTTAACCGATATATCCAGTCCTCCAGGAGGCTAAACATTTTTGAAGAACACATTGCTAGTGACTAAAATCAGGAAAGCCCTTGCCCTTACGTTTAAATCTAACACATCTGAATTCTCTCCTGAGTATAGATGCTTTCCTGAAGTGAGAGACTTATGATCCTATCTAGGGATCTTGCATGCTAATTGTAGGCATAAAACTTTATCTATCTACCTATCTGCATACTTCATCACAACAGATATTTTCCTGCTGTGCTGAGATTTTGAGCTTATTAAAATCAACAGCACTGTTTACAGCAACTCTGATTACTAAATACACCTATAACATGGATTTCCATCTCTCTTTGGGTTTAGCATGACTGAGAACTCATCCTTTAAGTCAAGGCAAATAACTCAGATCATTTTGAGTTTCGGTTTTCATCTCTGCTCCTTGGACCTGAAAAAAATATGAAGAAATGGTAGACATAAACTCCTACATTAGGAAACCAGTATTGACAATTAACTTACCTTATGAAACCTGAGAAAAACAAGCAAACAACAAACACTGCAAACAAACACTGCCCATTATGAAAATTTCATTTTTAGGTACATGAAACTCGTCTTTTAGAGCTGAGACCAATGCTATTCTTTTCCCATTTCATGATTTTTGAAACCCTCATACCCTTTCTTTTTCTTTCCATCTGCATTTTATCTACTGATTTACACCCACCTATTCCCCTCACACCTCAACTCTGGCTTAGGTCTCCTAAGGCAGTAGTGAAAAGTAGCTTCACTTCTATAAGATTTAAAAACACCTTGCCATCTTTAAATGCTATGCAATATAACTACATTTATGTAACAACAAATAAAGGGGAAATAGGTGTTTCTTCCATCACTTCAGGATGAAGACTGGGACAAAATAACTTGAAATCTAAGAGATTCTGGAATCTCTCTATTATTTGCTTCCAAGTGCATGAACCTTGAGGGGAAATGCCCCATATACCATACAGATGAATTATGCTTGGGTTAAAAAGACCAGTTGCTGCCTCTTCTCTGAGGTCTTTTTATAAGGGTAGTGAAGCAGTAGAACAAGTTGCCCACAAAGGCAGTGGATGCCCCATCCCTGAAGACATTCCAGGCCAGGCTGGATCAATTTCTGAGCAACCTGATAGAGCTGTAGATCTTTCTGCTCATTGCATGGGAGTTGGACTAGATGCCCTCCCCTTCCAACTCAAACAATTCCATGATTCTATAAGGCAGCTGTGGGGTTTTGCTCAAGATACAAACCCAAAAGAAATCTCTACACCAAGAAATCAGATCACAGGCAAGAAAAGACTGATCCAGAGAGTCACAGAAAGGCATTTTCTTGAACAAAATACTTGAGATGTCATACAGGGAAAGAGCTATAGAAATATTAAACTAGGGATCTTGTGTAAGTCTGAAAAAAAGTGATGACAAAAAGTATATTATGATAAAATAATGTTTTTATTGATCCTGATGATGTTCATTGATCCTGAACTAAATTTCTGTACCTCTGCACTCCACTCTTTGAACTTCTGAACTGGGGTCTCAAGACAGGTGCTACATAGAAATATCTCAAAAGAATGATTTCTTCTAAATGTTAGACAGGTGGCAGGAATGGAAAATAATGCTGTTACTGGAAAGTACCATTGATTTTGACTATGGAACACCTCCTTTTCTATACAATAGCGTATCTGCAGCAAACAAATAATGGAAATGTACCAGCGAGAAGTCAAACCTGACTTTCAGGTAGCGTATTGCATAACACAATTTGTACTTGCATTATTCAAGGACATGCTGAAACTGAGTAATGTCCTTAGCTTACCTAAGAGTAAACCTAATCTTTGCTGAGAATACAACTCAGAAAAAAAATATGATCAACTGTACATTTTATAGTGAGAAAAGAAAATAAAACATGTAAGTGAAAAATGTTCAGTGCTAGATCGTGTTTATAGGCTTTTATTTCTTACACAGATTGTTTTTCACATACGAAGATTATCCCACAGAAAAATTCTTCTACTGCTTAGATGTTGAACATAAAATGGAGGAGGGAATCTCTGCAAGATTTTTCTCTTGTGGGCGTAAACAGATATTTTTAACTTCAGATATGAAACAGAACCAACTGAGATAGAATTAGATCACATTTCCAACCAATACTTTTGTACCTTGCAAATATATGACAGCTGTGATTTGGAAAGATTTAGAACAAAGTTTGTTAATATTGGTTGTTGCTAAGAGATGCATTGCCTTTAGTAGAAGAATGAATATGCACCCACACCAAGAGGATCAATTAACTACAAGTCACAAATCTAATACATTTTGCTTTTGTTATGAAAAGGTCTGAAAATATTTTCTTGTGGAAAAATTGTCACTATTGGACTTTGGGTTCATGAGTTTTCTTGACTTGCCTCCTCACAGAAGGTGCACCTGGTGATGTCATTTTTTAAAATGAAAAATGTTCAAAGATGACACAGAATCCTGTAAAGTTACCAGACGTTATCAGATGTTTTTGTATAGTTACATTTGTTGCATTACTATTATCACCATTTTCTCACTTAATAATACTTTACTGCTAACTTAGGTATTCTCCAGTTTCACTTACCTCTGTTTTGTACAGTACACTGAGTTTCCATCCTCTTCTCAAGACTTCTTTCACATTTCTTAACCTATGGCAATAATTTACTTCTTTTATTACCTATCACTTTGTTGACAGGTTTTTGTGACGTTTGTATTGCTCTCCAAAATAAACTCTTATTTAACCTTTTTAATCTCTTTTTTAGCACATTTCACTGATTAACTATCCATGTTAATAGGGGATATCTGACTTTGTAGGGGTAAATGACAGATGCCAAAGTCTGGAAAGACAACTGAATTCTGCCAGCAGAAAGCACTGCAAAGAAAGGTTACCTATTATCTGGGTCTTCTTCACAACACTTTGTTGAGTCTTTTGGACAAAAAAGAATCCAGTGCAGCTAAAGGAAGATTGTAATATGTATAAAAATGCTAATTACACTATCTTCATCAGGAGACAGAATAGTTGCAATCAGCAACTAACAGCAATCAGTACTCAGGAACTAAAACTGAGCTGGACATATTATGAAAGTTTTAAAACTTCTAAGTGTCAGAAGAAATCTCCTGATATCATATCAGCAATATTCCTTCCATTGTGCTTATGTATCAGGTACATTATAGGTAGATAATTGTTATTCCAGAATACATATGGGCAATCTAAAGTTAAAAAAAAAAAAAAAAAAAAAAAAGAGGTGACCTTCACAAGCTCCAAAAATCAGCAGTACTCATTTTTCTAATAAAATGCAGGTAGTTCTTTATTCCCAGTCTGCGTGCACTCTATGAGCGTCCAAATGGTTTCAACTGTTACATGAATGAAGCCGCATTTTCTCCTTGGGGAGAGTCATTAGTTTGAAACACCTCCCCTGCAAACCATCTCTCTTGGAAAAAAGAACTCCATCTGTGGGAATATATACAGGATAGTGTCTTGTTCCACGAAAAATTGATTTGGAAAAAAGATTTGTGAATGGTTATGAAACTGCAGTGTGGATTCTGACCCTTTGCACAGTCACTCAGTAATATGCCCCTTAGCAGATAAGCTATGGAAAGCAACAAAACACAACTTGAAGTGCCCAAACAACAGATGGCCCCAGATAACTCCTCGCAGCAAAGCCACTACTTCCTATACCAACACCACTATAATTTTTTACTAAACGACTTTTCCCTTCTGAATTTGCTGGTTCAAAGACCTTGAGAGTGGATCTTGCTGCTGTTGAGTGACTTTTTTGAAGTGGCCAACTTGCAAAAATGCCACATGTAATAGCTGACACACACATACCTCTGCACATGCAAATGAGCACACAAAAATTCTGGCCAGCGATGGGTTACAAACTGCATGTAAAACTCAGGAAAAAGAAATGCAGGGACTCAGTGCGTATTATCTTGAGACTATCTGCTCAATGTACTTTTGAGGTGTCAAAAACAAAAGTGAATTATTTGCTGGAAAGTACTGCAGTCTTACTATTACCATGCCTTCAGCCAAACTATTTCAAATGGAAAACTGGAAGATACTGTAAACTAAGCAAGGTTATCTTGGGTCAGCCCGAGATATACGAAATGTCACAACTAATGCAGATAATTCAACGGGCTTCTCAACGGGCCTCAAGAAAGAAGACACAGTTAGATGATGCTTGATGCTGCAGACGCCCTCATTCAGATACAATTGATAACAAGGTTGTTACAATTTGTTGTCCTTAAAGACAGTGAGAGGCATCTCACAGACAGATATAGCCATTATGCACAATTGGAAGGAGAGAAGCAGTCTCTCAGAGTGTCCACGCACTGCAGCTTTTTCCTGCTGAGAGGAAGTTATCAGGTAATTTTTAGTAGTTTCTGTTCTGCATCCCAATTTTCAACTGCTTTTTAAACCCACACAAAAAAGAAGGCAGAATCCAAAACTGTGGATGTACTGCAGCTATCCCTGTTAGCACTCTGATACTATTACATATTTTAAGTCTCTGTTAAAAGCACTCCTTTGCCTGAAAAATTTGAAGACCTGGACTAATCCTACCTGATGTGGGGCATTCAGAACCACTAATGGCAGTGGAAATGGGTACTTCTAGACTATTCAAGGCCTGAAATGTTCTGAGACAACCCTCTCTTCACTTAACTCAGATTTATAGGGGAAAACTATATACACTGTGGTCTTCCAAAGCAAGAATAAAGCATTCTTTGTTTTTTCAGGATAAGTAGCTAAATATTAAGCTGAACAAATCTGGCCTCTGAAAGCATGATAAGAACAGAAGTGAACGTGAAGGAGATCTTGTACTTGAATTTCAGGCCAGGTGTTTTGTCCCTGTGCTCATGTGAACTCTGCCTTCACACAAGTACTCTGTCAGTCCCTTGAGCAGCACTTTGTGTGCTTTGTTCTAAAAGCTGCAAACATTTTTGAGAATGGAACAATTGCTTTTCATAAATACGGCCAGCAGCGGCACACTGCAACTAACTAAACACATTTCCAGCCTCAGCAAGACCGAGCTGCAAGACTTCAGGGGTGGCTGGGGTCAGGCTGGGGTTGCTGGCCTTAGTGGCCACCTGGAGCACTGGTGGCCTGCAGGTGTGCAGGTGGGTCATACAGCTTGGCTCCTGGGCCGCAGCAACGTTCAGCTGCACAGAGACAGCGGTGTGCCGACCTCAGATCTGTACCGCATGTCATTGAAATCCCGTTGGCATTACAGTTAATAATCCACCCCTCGCACTCCTGACCACAGCCTTATTTGCGTGGTGCGGTGCAGGTTAACAGCGTGCGCTATTTACACTTGCTTTGAACTCTAGCTCCAGACCCCGTGCGACCTTTACGCGCACGCTCCTCAGGCCAACAGCAGCGGGCCCGCCAGCTCCGTTCCCTCAGACAAACATCTTTATTTGCACGTCGCTATAGCTACAAAACCACGGTAAGCGCAAGGGCCCCGCGGGACACAGGAAGACTCCGCGATGCGGCAGGCCGAGCGCCGGGCGGCCGGCACACAAGCGGTTAATGCCGCGCAAGATGGCGCCGCGCCGCCTTTCGCCCCTCCCCGCGCTCAGTGCTGGAGCGGCAGCCGGGACGAGCCGCGCCGCCGTCGCGCGGTGATGAGTCACAGCCAGGGGCGCGGCGCGGCGCGCGGCTCGGGGGCGGCGGGCGCGGAGCGGGCGGCGAACATGGCCGGCGTTAGCGACGCCGCCGCGCCGGGCGGCGGCGCAGAAGGGCGGCGCGGCGGCGGCCCGGAGCAGCTGCAGCAGGACGGCTGTCGCGGGGAACCGAAAAGTCTGTGGGGGAGCAGCGAGCTGCGGCCGCCTCCCACCGGCCCGGGGCAGCCGTCGCCGCAGCAGCGAACGGAGACGCTGGGGTTCTACGAGAGCGACC
Organism: Centrocercus urophasianus; assembly: GCF_019232065.1. NCBI lineage: Eukaryota > Metazoa > Chordata > Aves > Galliformes > Phasianidae > Centrocercus > Centrocercus urophasianus. The sequence continues at coordinate 13,983,876 of NW_024884475.1, read as the reverse complement.
GGGGCAGGAAGAAGAAGCGGGGCCTCTCGGGTGAGGAGCGCGGCTGGGCGGGCAGAGGGACCCCGGGTTGAACGGACCCCTGCCGGGCGCGCTCCGGAGCGAGTGCCAGGCCGTGCTGTGCCTGCGGGGCGAGCGGCTGCGAACGGAGCGGCCTGGGCTGCCGGGTCGAGGCGGCGGCCGAGGAACTTGAGCGAGGGGGAGACTTCAAAAAAGTGCGCCGGGAACCGCGGCGGGACGGCTCTGCTCCCGACCCTGCGCACGGAGCTCCGCGCTCGGCGGGCTGAGTGTCCGCTTTTGGCGCGTTGGGAAGCGGACGGAGAGCGGTGAAGTGTGACACAGCGCGCTAGTAGTTGCGGGGCTGATTGTGAGCGGTGTGGGTATCTGCGGTGGTGCTGCGCTCTGAGGTTTAAGGGCAGGCGGTTAAAGCCGCTAGCTGCCTAAAGAAGGGCTGTGGGAGGTGGGTGTTTGCACCTGTGCTCTGAGCTCCGCTGGGCGCTGTAACTTTCTGCCTCCTGTACCAGAGCCGCTCCGTGGCTGAGCGTTTGTACCATGAGTGTGACGCCTCCTGCCTCCGCTGCTGAAAGGAGCGGTGCTCCCAAAGCAGCGTGTGGAGTTGTGTAGAGTTTAGAACTCGCTCGCTACGTGTAGCTTACCAACAAAGAATTTTATAAGGAAGAATAACAAAAGAAAGCGTGATGGGCTTTGCTATCATCTGTAGCTTTGTTGAAGTTCACAGGGCAGCATTTCAGGAGTCCACTGAGTCAACTTGGAAATCCAGTCCACAAACATTAAAAACCAACTGTGGTATGGTTAATTTAGTCTCGGCAAGTTCATCAAGAACTTTATTAGCTCTGTAGTTTCAGTTGTGCTTTGCTGAAAATGTGGAAGGGGCTCAAGTTTTCAGGCTGATTGCCGCAGTGTTGGCTTGAATGTGATGCTATGGGTTGTTCCTGACAGAAAAGGGAAAAAACAATTAAAACATTTACTAACAACAGAACACTTTCTCTCTAAGCTTGACGAGTGTTATGTCATTATTTCCTAAGACTTGCAGCATCACTGATGGCATCACTATTGTGGTGTTACTGAAACTGCTGCAGTTTCCATAGTTGTAAGGAATTGATAACAATGCTATGAATTGCTTTGTGATGGGACAGAAACAGTTAAATACACATCTCTGTGCCTGAAAGATAGCTGAATGGGGAATTTCTTAAAGCAAAGAAATTGGTATGGAGGAAAGGGGGGGAGCTGTCTTACAGCAATTGATAGAAAATGGAGAAGGAAAAAAAAAGTCAGAAGTCATCAGTGCTCTCTCTTTCTTTGAGAAAACATTATAGAAAAATGAGTTTCTTGGTAGAGCAGCTAAAAATTGTAACTTGTCTTTGCTGGTAGCAATATATCTCATAGTGTGTAGAAGCAGGGTGGTGAAACAGCACAAGTACTGTACAGAGAATTTGTCTGGAGTAGAAGAAAATAATTAATTTAACTATATATCATGCTGCTTTAATTTTGAGTGGCATGCATGTTTATGGAAGAATTGTGTGTTTCAAAGTGAGTACCTGAAACTTATGCTTAGGATGAATGTTCTGATTGTTTCTCAACAGAAAGTTTTTGAGCTACAGAGGATTTTGCATTTGCACAAGTTTTCCTGTCCATTTCTGGTTAATGGTTATCCTTTGTGTTGCTATGCATTGAAGTATAACCTGGGTAAATCATTATCTTTGCACCTTGAGGAAGTAACTATGGGCTTTAATGTTTTGAAGATCCTTGTGCTTTCTGCCCTGAGGTGGGGTGGTGAATGAGAATACTTCAAGCATTAAGACTGTGCTACCTATTAAACTTAAGCTGTGATCTGTAACTTTTTTTTCTTTAACAGGAAAAAATTAAGGAATTTGAAGGAGGAGTTGGAACATTTCATTCATTTTAAAAGAAATGGTGTTTTGGTAGCAGAATTAAGCCATTTTTCAGGTGCTTAGTTGCTCTGGGCTGCTTTGATATCTCATCCTGTTCACTTGCTTGCTGTGTGTATCCTACAGGGTCAGCTGCTGATCCATTTCACAGCTTTGTTGGCACAGAAGCAGGGCTGAAGCTGGGTGCTCAGGAAGGAGGTTGCTGTGACTGTAGCTCAGTGTGCCCCACTGCTGGAGGGGTTGTTTACCAGGCATAGTCTAGAACGCTTGTATTGATAACTGCAGGCACGAGAAGTTCCTGGGGTGCGGCCAGGTGGAGGAAGGCTAAAATCATTTGGTTTTCAACAATGGGGCTGTGAGCCAATTCATGTGAGGTGATGGGAAGTGGGAACTAACAGTTCCAGATACTCGATGATGGCTGCCTATGTGCAAATACTTTGTAGGAAGCTTCAGTTACTTGAGATGCATTATCTTTAAGTTACAGAAGGTTGGTTACCTGTGGCATGAGAAAATGTACCTTGGCACTTACCAGAGTAGTTAAGCTTAGGTAAGAATATACAAATTAAATTTTGTGAACATTCTGGGTTTGTCTCCCAGTTTTTGTTTAGAAGTTTCAAATGGTAATATTATAGAGGAGAGCTTGAGAGAACGAGTTTGCAAGAGATCTGAGCCTCCGTTTAGTGGTTTGAACTTCTGCCGTTATTTTTCTGGAATGAACTTTGATTGAAACCTTAAATGTCAATATTAGTTTTCACTACTCATTAAACTGCATGGTGTTTGGTTATTTTAAAATAAACACCTTGAGGGTTACAGCGGCCATAGTCTACTAGAAGTGGATCAGTTATACACAAATTGTAAGGACCTGTTTAGATAGTGTTTTTGACAGGGGAAAGCAGTTAGGTTCACATAGATGAAAACAAATCCTGGTTGAAATGATCTCTAAAGAATATTCGTTTATGTTAAGATACCACTACAAGCTTCAGAATGTTTGTAATCCTCAGCAGTTCTAATCCCATGCAGATACATGCACTCACCACCCAAGGCAGTGTAGGACACAAGCCAACCTGCATTTGCAGCTGCTCTTATTCCTCTCAAAACTCTTTGTAATTTTTTGGATAGTGTTTCATCCAGCTGATGGTTGTCATATTCAGTGAAATCCATTTTGGGAAGCTGCTGTCTGACAGTTTGGGGTGAACTGTTCACATGCACTATCTCTACTTGTATTCCCACCTCAGCAACTGTTGTTCTCAAGGCTATTTTACTAAAGATGAAGGCAGCCTGATCCCTTCACCATCCTCCTGCAAGTGTGGGGCACTGTACTGCGCAAGGCTTCCCCAGTTGTTACTGAAACTCACTGAGATCTGGATCTTCTACTAAAGAGCATGTTTTTGTCCCGTGGTGAATGCACTGTAGCTTCTTGCCTGTCTGTCTACATAGGTGATTTGTATCTTTTGCATGTTGTGTGATTGCTGGGAGCATCTATTTTTAAGCGTCAGTAATAACCAGACATACTGAACTGTACTGAGTGTGCTGTCGCTTCTGAAGTGTTTCAGGGGGGAGGTGATGATCACAGACCTTGTCGGTGAGCACAGACTCACGAGCTCAACTTCCTTATGCTGATAGCTTCAGTTCTCATGTTTATGCTGTATATTTCCTTTGAAAAACTATTCTGCACAAAGGCTCTTCTAAGGCCACATGGCTTGACTGAAAACTTAAGTCAGACTTCAGCGTATCTATCCAGATCTGTCAAAGTGTCAAAGACCTGTACATCATAGAATCACAGAATAGTTTGGGTTGGAAGAGATCTTAAGGCCTGTCCTGTTCCACACCCTTGCCATGGGCAGGGCTGCCACCCAGCAGCTTGGGCTGCCCAGGGCCCCGTCCAACCTTCTACAGGAATAGGGCTCTCGCAGCTTCTCTGGGTGTCCTGCTTCAGTGGCCTCATTATCCTCTAAGTAAAGATTTTTTTCTAACATCTGACCTGAAATTCCCTTTCTTTTAGTTTTAAACCTCTCCTGCTTGTCCTATCGCTATCTGCCTGTGTAAAAAGTTAATCTCTCTCCTGTTTATAAACTGCCTTCAAGTACTGGAAGGCTGCAGTGAGGTCTCCCCTTTTGGAGCCTTTCTCTAGGCTGAACAAGCTCAACTCCCTCAACTTTTCTTCATAGGTGAGTTACTCCAGCCCTCTGATCATCTTAGTGGCCTCATCCAGCAGCTCTGCATCTTTCTTGTGCTGGGGCCCCCAGGCCTGGGCGCAGTACTCCAGCTGGGGCCTCACAAGGGCAGTGTAGAGGGAGATTTAATAAATCTAGCAGGACTCTTAGAATGGTAAGGATTAGATCCATTAGCATTCAGCATAACTTTATTTTAGTCATCTTTTGGAGAAGTAGGATGTCTGATGAAAATGATTGGTTGGGAGAAATAGTTTATTTTTCTTGTTGAGAGGTGATGGGGAGTGGGAAACAGAACTCGAATCCTGTATAGCTCCTTCCTTACGAAGTCACTTGACCTTCTGGTTGCTACTAGCAGAAAAGTACTGCGTTAGATACAATGGAACTGAAACATATAGCAAGTAACAAAAACATAGCAGTTTTATCATTCTTAGTGCCTGAAGTGTTTTCTGCTTGTGTGTGTCTCTGAATGTAGATCTTTCATTGCTGAGATTCATCAGTGCTGAGCTAACCAGAGGTTACTTCCTTGAACACAATGAAGCAAAGTACACAGAGCGGAGAGAGAGAGTATACACATGCATGCGGATACCAAAAGAACTGGAAAAGGTAAAGTACTTTTAAATAGTTCTTTAAATTTAAAGATAAAATCTACTGCATTAAGTTATTAAAAGGAATGTTTATTTTTGAACATTTTTCACTAAAAATAAATAAATAAATAAATAAAAATCTGCAGTGATTAACTTTCTGTGTTTTTAATTGAGAGCAACTCGTTGTTAACAGAAATGGGCATAACTAGCTTTCAAGTCCAGATGATGGTATTTGGGTTAATTCAAATGCAAAGATGTCACTTCAAGGAATGGTCAATCAAATTAAAAAACTTACTGTAAAATGTAATTATTCACTAAAATACAGCACAATTGTTTTAGCTAATTTTTCAGTCTGAAGATACGGTGATGGTTGAGTTTGTCTAAGGTTTTTGACTTTCACAGCCATCTGTTTTGCTTCTGGCCACTCTTTACCTCACCCTCCTTTCCTTCCCGTTTTCCAAGTGCTGTAGTCATTCCCATAGATGCCTTCCTGCCACTTCTTTTCTGTATGCCTAAATGTAATTCTGACCCTGCAGAAGCTCAGTATTCTGATGTAGAAGAGAAATTTGTTCTCACCCATTTTGAAACCCTCTAGGAGAGGATGTCAGATTTGAGAGACAGCCAGAATATGCTCAGTATAAGCAATGTTGGTAATAAAGTCATCTAGGCTGCATTATAACTGTATTGTACTCCTTTTTTAAGTGTATTACGGAAGAGTAATGCTGTTAAATTTCTCAAAATCTCTAGGTACAAAGTTGTATGGTAAACCTAATCTAATTAACAGTAAGCTATATTGAAGTAGGAGACCGGCTCCATGACTCTTCCCACCTCCCTCCCTCATCTTAAACACACAATTTATTTTTCATGAACTTTGGTGGCTGTTGAACCATTCTGAGATTTAAATTAGCTCGTAATCTGGCAGTGAATGCTTCATGTTTCTTGCTAAGATAGCATGTGGTGAACTGCTTAGCCTTTGTTCTCACTAATTCAGAGCCCATGTGGAGATGGGAGGGTAGCTGAGTAGAATAGCTTGAAGTAGGAGTAGAAAGTTCACAGAGCAGTGGAGGAAAAGTCTGGCTCCTGTTGTCCATGCCTTGCATAGCCCTCGAGTATCATTAAATTTATCCTTGGTCTGTGATGAGACCTGGTTTTACAGAATTAAATCCATCTCCACTGTAATTATGGAGGCTATTATGTGCAGTCCCTAAGCCACAGAAATTATTCTGAAGGATCATCACCATATGTTTCCAATAAATTTTTTTTAACTTGTAAGAACAAGCAAAGACCAACAGTCTTGTATAAATAAGGTTGATGTTCTAAGTAGTAGAACATCAGTAGAAATTCATGAGATTTTTGCACGGTAAATTAGACTTTATTGTCTGTTTTGAATGTCAATGGAAGAGTATGAAACTGAGCAGTAAGCAGATAGATTTAAAAAGTGATGGATGTCTTTTTACAGCGAGAGATTATGAAATAAATTTGTTCTTTGCTTGGGCTTAATCCAAGTTAGCTCACATTCTAGCTATAACAAATTGAATAATACCGAAAAAAAAAGAAAAAGTATGCTGGCAAGTACCTGGAAAGCAAATTAAATGGTGTATAGACCAGCTATTGTACGAATCACTCAACTGATGTGAAAGTCTGCTTAATTCAGAGGAAGTGTGTGAGACAGTAGGAAAGGAATGGAGGAATTATCTTAATGACTTGTATTGTTTACTACCTGGCAATGTAATTGCAGAGTAGTAATGTAAATCATAATCAGCTAGAGTGAGAATAAACTGGAATAAAATGTATCCTCTGATATTAGGTGAATACTTGATATTCTTTAAAGTGATTTTATTAGATATGCTTTTTTTTTTTTTTTTTAACATATACTTCTAATGCCAACACACTAGGACTTAATATTTAGGTAGAATTGGGGTGCTCAGAGTCCCATTCAGGAGATTAGACTTAGATTCACAAAGTGGAGGGGAGAAAAAAAAAAGAGGAAGGAACATCCAGAGAGAATCAGTTATATAACAGCTTTTTAATTACAGAATTTAGGTCTAGTTTAATTATCACACAGTAGGTTGACCTATGCCCACAGTTAAATGGCTTTAACTGTTTTGATAAACTGAGGAAGCATTTTAACTGAGGGCAAGTATGTAAATTTACCTCTTCATATTTCATATTCCTCTTTGTATGAAAGAAGGATGCGTAGTCCCCAAAGGGAAGTATCATAGCTGTAATTAGGTGTGTAATAGAAAACCAGCAAGGTAAAATCTGCTTTTTTTAGAGGGAGGAAAGGACATATTAAAAGACATACACATGGCAAATGGTTTTACACATGTATACAGCTTTAGAGGTTTGTTGGTTGTTTTTGTTTTTGTTTTTTTTTTTTCCCTGAGGTTAAAACATTAACTTCTGTAAACTTTGAAGGAAGTCACTGTTGGGAAACAAGCTGCAGTAACATCTAAATGCAATTAGTGAATTGTGGTTATCTGTATAGGACTTTGTTTGGGCCTCGTGGAGCACAATTTATGATGAAAGTCTTCCGAGCATATATAGTGTTGTGCTTATTTGATTAATTGAAGTAATATGTATTTTTCATACACAATATAATTCTGTATAAACTTTTTGTAACTCTGTATAACCTACTAACATCTGTTCTATTTTTATAATTTAGTTGATGTTTTTTGGAATCTTTTTGTGCCTGGATGCTTTTCTGTATATATTCACCCTGCTTCCTTTGAGAGTTTTTCTGGCAATGTTCCGATTCATCACTTTGCCTTGCTATGGATTACGGTAAGTTGTTTCAAGAGAAAGATGTTGATACACATAAATAACGTTTCTGATTATCTGAGTGGTTAACTTTTTGTGCCTTTCAGTGCTGTTTAAAGTACTAATGATTTCTTCCACTCTGAAGTAAATTAACAGTGCACGAGAAGTACTTCTAAGCTTTGCCAACAGTCACCAATTCTCATTGTTTCCTTCAGATGGTTTAATAACAATGTCTCTTAAACAAATTTAGGTTAATAAAGAACATACCCCTTGTAGTTTTGTTCTTCTGATATCTGTTTGAACAGGATTTTAGCTATTGTTTGACTTTGGAGTTAATGACTTGATCATTGTCTTTGACAGACTGA
>NW_024884475.1:13809225-13975677 GCF_019232065.1 Centrocercus urophasianus | reverse complement strand
CTGAAAGTAAAGGAATTTTTATATTGATGTTATAATTTTTCCTTGAGTAAATCAGGGCTTCATTGTTTTCATTGTGGATTTCCCCATGCTATAATTTGATTTATGGCTGCCAATTCTTTATTTTGATCAAATTGATTCCATTTCCGTTATTGATAGTCCTTCATGTGTGAAGTGCTTTTAGATGCACAGTTTAGAATGTATCTTCTGATTAGAAAGAAATTGCTTCTTATTGCATTAAAAAATACTAGTTTTTTTGTTCTGAGTTGAAATGTTCTTGGGTACTGCTTAAAACAGGCACTAGGTGGCAGTCCCTGATATTGTGTTCTGCTGTTAATTTTGAGCTGAATCTTATATTAAAATTGTCAAGATTTTCCTAGCAGTGTAAAGAACCATCTGGCTGCTGTTCAGTTTCAAATCAAATTATGTGCTTACTTGTGTATTTCTGTATGCTATTGCCAAAATACTAAAATTCTGGTAAATGTAATGGATTTTAACATACTATTTGGGGTTTTTTTCTTATTACTTTTTAAAACTTAATAGTTCTCATTTACAAATTTAGTTTGCTTTTGACAAATGAATTCTCTGCTTTTCTGAAATGCTAATTAAAAAATTGAAAGACCATTTGCTGGTTTGGACAGTAAGTCAGTGTCCTGACAAAGCAATTATCAGAAGACCACAGACCTACAATGTTAAAATTTAGTCTGCTTGCCTAACTATATTCTTAGTGCGAATGGCAGGATAGGATGCAGTTTGATCAGTTCAACTTGAATGTGTTAACTTTAAAACATGTGTCAGGTAAGATTCAGTGAGACTGAATGAAGGTTTGATTATGGTAGGAATTCCTGAAAAATTTTCTTTTGTGTCAGTTTCTTCAAATGTTTATGGAATTTCTTTCTTTAGAATCTCTTTTGTCTAAGTCATTAATATATTAAAAATGTTTTTTATTGAATAGTTCACGCTTGATTTAAAGTATGTATTGGAACCTTCAGATACTAGAATGATTAATTTCCAAATACTCAGAGTATGCACTTTGTTTTTTGTTTTTCTTTCTACTCATTCTGATTTGATTTTGTTAATGTTAAAACTAAGATTATATCTTTTGCTTTTCTAGCTCAGGAATTTTTTGCGTGTGTAAATTGAGTTCAGTAGGAAGAATGCACCTATAATTACAAAAGGTACTTGAAGCAGGTGGCTGGTTATCTTCTAACATGTTCATCCTCACAAATGTGTGTGATTAGTTGTTTTTGAACCTGCCACATCATATTCCATTCTGTGTAGTAAATAAAAGTGCTCCTCCCTTCATCTTGGCTATTTTCTCAACACGGTAGTGAAGTGACTGAGCAGCGAGTGTTGTCAGCCTTCCTCTTTACTCTTCAACTTTTCTGTTTCCTCATAACAGTGTAGATGAAGATTATATTACCCTTCACTTCTTTAAAACAATGAAAATACGTTCTAGTTAAGATGTGTTAATTCCTGTCTATAGAGTTGTCTACAGAACTGAAGTGTAGGGGGAGTGTTCTATAGCTTCCTATGCATTTTAATCTTCTATCAAAGAAAGCTGAGAGAACAGAGTAAATGAATCTTGTAGTTTCTCCTTTTTTTGCCTGGACCCTGCAAGTTGGTTCCATTTGACTGCTAAATCATCCCTTGGTCTTTCGAGTAGATGTAGTTTCGTGTATTTTCAGAGCTATAGTGTTGCTAGCATAGCTGTTCTAAAGACTCAAAAAATCTGAAAACTTCAATGACAAGAATCCAATATTCTGTCATAAATTTAGCTATAAGCTGCTGGTTAAATCATTGTAGTCGAACTGGCAGTGGCTAAATCATCAGATTGAGGTGGTTTTGGTAGGTGAAACTTCATTTCTCTTAAGCTCCCTAAATGATGGCGTGATCTTTAAAAAATTAACATCTAACAAAAAATAATTTGCAAGAGCAGTATTTTTAAACTACAAAATAAAAGCTCTTGATACTTTCTTCCTAGTAGTGGAGAATTTCTCAAACTATGCTTTTTGAATCTTAAAAGCTAATTTCATTTGATTGAAATACTTTCTGGAAACTTAAAAGTATGTGCTTTGTTGGAACAACGGATCTAAGACAGAGTGGACTGGTGTTCTTTTCAGATTCAGTCCTCAGTAGGCTTCTAAAATCACTGTACCTGTGGTTGAAAGGTGTGGTTTCTTCTTACAATTCAGACTTTTTAATACCTCACACCTAGATATTCTGAGCAGATTGATGTCTTTGCTCATTTTGAAACACCTCCATAGAGCTTACTTTTCTGTTGTTTTTCTTTTTAAACGCGTTGCATGTCAGAAAAACCTTCTTTGGGAAGATGGGAACACTCTTCTGTGCTGTATGAAAAATACTCTGATAGGAAGGCCAAGTTTAGTAAAAAATGATAAAACTCCTGATAAGTTACACAAAGATGCCTTTACATCTTACCCATAAAATAAGTAAAGACTTTTGCTAAAAAGGTGAGATTTACTGGAATTTCTGGCTTTCTGAAGAAAATACAGAAGTTACATATAATTCTTCTTACACGAAGAATGATTGGGAAGATCTTTACTTGTCTTCCATATTGAAGTGGAGTTGTAGGTCATAAATACACATTCTGTTTTCTTTTACTGTTCTCCCTTCTCCCAGAAAGAATTGAATTTAGATTCAGTTGGCAATCATGTTGTTAGTTATACTGCACGTACCTCTTCATTTCCCACTGCTCTCCTGTGAAACCACAGATGTACGCTTTTCAGTAGGAAATAAATGAAAGCAGCATTACTTCCAGAAAGAAATTGCAGGAAGAAAACATCTTAGGAAAACAAAAACCACACTGGTATTCTCATTATAGAAATAGTTCATAAAGAAATGTAACCTATGTTACAGTCCTAAGCCTGATGTTTTTTTAAGGGCTAGATTTAGCTGTTAATACCTAAAATTCCTACTGTCTGCTTAAGCTCATGTTGAAGTAACGCACCTCTCCACCAATATTGTGACTTTTGACCAACTGAAATGGGCTGGTGCAGTCAGTATTTTCTGTAGTAATCTATCAGATCAAATATTCCTTTCTCCTTTCCATAACAGTGCATAGTGTAGCAACATTACAACCTTCTCTTTCTTTCTTTCTTGTAAATCAGACCGAAGGAAAGAGCACTTTCACTTCCTTTATAGGATGGAATGTGATGTCACAGGGATTCCTCCTTGGTGAGTAAATTCTGATTTTTCTTTTTCCTTTTATGCTGTCAGCCAATTCACACATCAGCATGTAATCAGTAAAAATACTGGTTACAAATGGATAGGGTAGCTAAGTTAACTAGCATACTTCAAAGGAGGCACCAACAGTTGTTATTCAGTACTCGGTAAATGAAAGTGATTTGGTGCTATTTGCAGTATTATATTTTTTTGTACAGCTTCACTACTGTGTGGAAATTGGCTGTAATCACAATCGGTCTAACACTCTGTTTATACAGAGTGCCTGTGTTCCAGTTCAGCCCAATTTAAAATAGCCCCTGCTGTACTTCATTTACAGTGCCTTAAGCTTTTTATGTTTATTCGAAGTAACAGTTCACTCATGCTTTTAGCTGTATTTTACCTGAGTTTCAAGCGGTTGAGTTGATTTGGGTTTTATTTTTTGTTTTGTTTTTTTTTTTTTTTTATAGCACTTCAGAGATTTTGGAGAGGGTTCTGAAAGTTTCTTGCCAGCTCTCTCAGTAGTATTAGACTTCAAATTAATTGCCTGTTGACTAAAATACAGTGCTTTATTTTATGCTCATATACCAACTTCACTTACAGTTTCATTTTTAATAACAGAATCAAAGCTTAATGAAAGCTAATTTTAGTTGTCACTTATATGAAACCTCTGTGTTTTTTTTTTTTAATTTGTTTTGAGGCAGCTCTCATCGGGGCCTAACAGAAAGGTTGGTTTTGTTTCATTCTTAGCATGGTTTTGTGCTGTGTTGTGTGCATGTAGAGGCTTTCTGTTGTTTGAGAGATGAAATATCATTTAGTCTTGGCCAACTTAGCACTCTGTGTATTCAAATCTTCAACTGGAACATATTTTTTTGTCAGCCCTGAGTCTGTATATCTCAGCAGTCTTATGACAGTGAAGTCCTGCATACTGCAAACTGCATCTTTTTTTTTTAATCTTCAAACTAAGTATTAGAATTGATCAGCTTAGTTGTTGCTTTTTTTCTGACGCCAAGCTTAATTCCAAACTTAAGCACAGTTGTAGGAAAATATTTGCAATATTTCACTTTGCTCATTTTGCAAATTTTTGGGGTGTGCAAGTATATCCTTCAGACAGACGTGCTTGGGTTTTCGTTCCCCTGGCGTCTTCACTGCTTCATGTCAATCAGTTCAATTCTTGTCAACTTCCGATATCACCGTTCATCCTTAAACAATACACTGAAGAATTAAGACTTTGGTGTCTAAATATATGTGTACTAATACATACCTCAATGGTTGTCTGAGTTTGAAAAATGAAGTTATTATTGAATAAAAGATAAAGTTAGAAAAGATTTGCTCTAAAATACTCATTTAAGCTTGTAACCACAGTGCTGAAACAGTGTTTTATTAGCCAAACAAGCCAATTCAAGTGACAGGTTTTTTAAGTTGTGTGAAATAGAATAATGTGTCTAGGAATAAATATTATTGTAGTGTTATTAATATATTCATATGCAGGTGATTACATTCATGATTTTTTTTTTTTTAAGAACCTGTAAGATGTAATAATCCATCTACAGCATTGTTGCAGCTGTCGTGCAGCTGTCACATGTTTACATTCCTGTATTTGTGACATCAGTATTGGCAATTGTATCCAATTAAGGTGTAGTTGTTTAGGGCATCACAAATTACGTCGGTGATGCTTTAGTAAAGGAACCAACTAAAAATGTAGTCATTCTGTTGGACATCTTCACACTGTAAAGTTGAATGGGATAAACTTACTGATTTTTAAAAAACCAAGTCTCTAAAAGGTGACTAGTGAAACATATGCACTTGTGCTGGTGAAGGATGGGGGGTACCAGTGGTCATGAAATGCAAAAGTAAATAAGTCATAGGATATGATAATATACAATTCTGCAGTGTTACGTTTGAAATAATGTCTGCAGAGTGCTTGTGCATCACATGCTGAAGTAATCAATCACATAGACAAGTATACTTGTCTACAGATTACTCTGTAGACATATGGTTGACATCATAGTGAGAAAGTTCACTTTGTGTTGTCAGTTGTTGAAAGCAGTTGTTGAAGATGCTACAGACAACTGTAACAAGATTCTCAGTGTTTTCTATATAGTAAGAAAAACTTCCTGATTTTCCTAGGGTATACTTCTATGTTCCAAATGGTTTAACCACTTTAAATAGGGTACAAATGCACTGAAAGCCTGAAGGTATTTCACTTATTTAATAACCTGAAAGAAAAATACTGTGAAATCCGAATTAGAGGTTGTGGATGCCCCATACCTGGAGGTGTTCAAGGCCAGAGCCTGGGCAGCCTGGTCTAGTTTTAAATGTGGAAGTTGGCAGCCCTGCCTGCAGCAGGAGGGTTGGATCTTGATGATCCTTGAGGTCCATTCCAACCCAAGCCATTCTGTGGTCAGTTGAAACAGGCACAGCCACTACATTACCACTACATATGGGTAACTTCTCTCCGTAACAAATAGTCATTTTGATGCTATGATTGAACCTTATTTTTTCCAACCAGTAGATGGAGACAACTGGTGTATAGTATCAGATAGGCAGACCTTGAAAAAGGCAGGCAGTTTGATTTTCACTGGTCTGAGCGAATTGTGTCGCAACAGACTTCCACACCACACTTTTCTTCACTGGGCTTTACGTATATCAGGAAATAGACTTGACCTTTTGGATTTTCTAACAAGTGGAACAAATGTAAATTTCTGTTTCTAAACTGTAAAGGGAAAAAAAAAAAAAAAAAAGTGTAGCAACGAAATTTAGTTGTATTCTAATTTGATTTTAGTTTTTCCTATGCAATGACAAAGTAACCTGTCCTGAGTATTTGTAAAGGAAGCTGCTTTATCGTGGTTTCACTTCCAGTTGTCTCAGATACAGTGTGTTCACTGGTCTGAAACAGAGCCTGCTGTGGTGAAGGAGAGGCAGGGAACGTTTGCATGCCACATCCTTATATTAAAGTTAGTAACAGGAATTTATATCCCAAAAGTGTGCATTAGTGCAGTTATATTATTTGGAAACCTAAGTGTTGTTTCAGCTGAGATTTTTTTTTTTTTTTTGGTCATTTACTGGGCGTAATAGTAACAGTAGCTGATAGGTTGAGGAATTTGAACATGTTAAGTACTTGCTGTGGAATGGTAAGTGCCTGTGTGTGTCTTTCTGTGTAGTCTTGGTTTGTGGGAGAAAGTTTATCTGCAGGTTTCTTTGTGAAGGAATGCTTGGATTTTCAGCTGGAATTCATGGAGTTTGAAGGATCACCTCATGTTCAAACAATTCCATGTATCCAGTTTTGCTAGTGAAACAATGTAAAATTTTGTGTTACAGCTAATGGAAAGAATGGATAAGCTTTACTCTTTTTTATAAAGGGACTTTGATATCTGAAGATGTTTAAATTAAAAATGTGATGATTCCTCAGTCTGGTCTGTACTGCTAAACATGAGAACTTGAGGTTTAGCCTAATGAAGCTGTGAAATTGAAGAGCATGAGTTACAGCAGAAAGTATTAGAAGTAATAATGGGATAATAGTAGGAAATAAATGAATGAGAGGACAGATGTATCTTATCAAGGCACTTTTGAAGGACAGTCCTAATGCACTGAAACTGTGTGTTACTGGTTTATAAGGTGTGAAATATTCACCTCTGTAATTAGCCGAATTATAAAGCAGCTCTCACATGACGTTGTTTCTGGAATCAAATAAGATGAACTACGTCTCAGACAAACAGACTCTCATGATATTATCTTTGAAGGGCTAAGTTGACTGAAGCAGGGACTGTGTTTATTTAATTCCCTTCTGGGATACTGATTTCTGTAGAACGATTCTGTTGTTTGCTGTTCAGTAACCAGAATGATTGAATATGAAATGGGATCGTTGTCATGCTCTTCTTTATCCATTGTTCTCCTCTTCTCATTCATGAGAAAAAACACCCATAACAAATTTTCATGCAAAATCTTTCCATCTGTATTCTGTTACCATCACACACAACTGTAAAAATGTAAATGCTCAAAATGAGTTAGGCAGTTAAGCTGTTCAGTGTTTTCTAGAGTTCCATACTCCCGCAGCGTTGCCTAGTTCTTACCTCTTTATCTACTTTGACTTGAGAATTTGAAAGCATCAAGGACTGTGTTGTGTATATCTTGTTCATTTTTTGACGTTTATGACTTACAGTTTGTATTGCTTAGTGTTCGAGATGGCTCCAAAAGTATTTTCCAGTATTGGTACTGAGTGTGAGCAGTGTTAATGAGTTATTGGAGACACTACATATAGACATATATGGAGGGAAAAAAAATGCAGAAAATGCTGTATGTAATGGTTGACCTAAGATTTTTTAACAGTAGATTTGAAATCACATCAACCTGTGTGTGTTGCATTCAACATAAAGGATAGGAATGATTTGCAGTGAGTACAGATGGAAGCAATCTGAACTTGATCGTGTACTGAAACTGTAAGGTTCATTTCTCACTGAATACTGACTACATCATTTCATAATTGCAGGCTTTGCATTATTTCTGTATATGTGCCAAAAAGGTGTCAAATCTATTATATTTAATCCATTTACTTGATTTCCCTGTCTCTGTAGGAAATAATTACTCCCATTCTGTATTATGTTCAGAGCACACATGAAGATCCTTTTGTAAATGTCATTAGCCAGACCGGAAATTCTGCTGCTGTAGAAGTGCCTTTGTAGATTTGTACAATAGTCATGGTTAATCTCTCTCAATTAGAAACATGTTAGCTGTAGGCTCTAGGTTGCTTGCCCAGACAATATAAAGGGGTCTTTTCAGTGCATAATGAAAGAACGTTGGAACAGATTTTAAATGCTGGGACTTTCCTACGCTATTTGCTTTCTGGACAGTAGTTTTCTGTAGTCAGCCTGTGCAGTAGTTTCTTGTACTGAACTGGGTTAGAAATGCTGAGAGGCTCTTCTGTCATCAAGCTGATTAAGTTGAAATTCTGCAGATATTTTTGTGTGTTTCTCTAAATATCTGCTTTGAAAAAGCAGTGTTAGTGCTGCTTCTCTTGAATGAGAAGTACAGGTTATTACACAACTTCAAACAGAAGATGGATTATGTTTTATGTTAAAACTTTAGAACTGTTGATGGATTGTCACTGGAATGGTTTTTAGGTACTTGCCTATTACAGCAAGTGAGAAACTAGGTATAAGTTACAGTGAAGTCTGAAAAGTGAAATTCTATGACAAGGTTATTTGAATGCACTCTGTCCTAAAAAGCTTACTTCCTGCAAATCACAGCAGTCAAATGTAGTTCATTTGACCCTTTGGGCAGCTTTTTTCTAAAATGGTGGTGGTATATATTCAAGTGTACCATACACAGCATATTTTCAAAATGTCTTCATCTTTAGAGTACAAGTTGTGCGCAGTTTTGGCTGCACTTTCATAAGGTATTATTCTCTTGATTTAATTTTCAGAAGGATATCACTTGGAGAAGTGTAATTGTACTTTTGATTACGTTTATAGTTTGTCTTCCCCATGATGGTAGCTGTGTGTATTTGCATCAGTTTCTCATGAGATTGCTTTGATGGTTGGAAGTCATACGTAACTGTTTGGATCTTTTTTGAAAGCAGCATTATATTTGTTAATGTATTCAAACTGTTTAGAAAAAAGTGACAGAGCATTATCTGATCTGAGATAAGCTGATGGCTGAAAAATGCAGAAAAGGAAAATCCGTAGCTCAAGGCTAATTGGTTCCAACTTCTATGAAATGTGAACTTCAGTGAGTTTGTGTATCTAAAAATACATGCATTTAACAAATTAAGTCTCTTTTGGTACACGATTGTCACTCTTCTGATTTAATTTGAAGATTTTTCTAAAACACGTTACATCCCGTTAGTACTAACCAAAGTAAGTAGACAAGTAAATACCACCTTGCAATTTCATTACGCAAATGGCTGGCATTGTGGCACTTGAATTAAAGCCAAAGATCATTCAGGCAGAAAGTAATTAACATGTCGGGACTCTTGGCCAAGGACAATAATATTCTGAGTAAATGGACGTGACAGATTAGGCAATCCTGTTCAGGAGTATGATGCATAAGTGTTTATCATGATGATGGTGTTCTGTATGCGTTGGGAGTGGAATAGACTACATTGAGATGCATCCTTACTAAATGGCTTTGGTGGATTCATACTGACTTGCTATCATTTGTATATTATGGGTGTATATGTGACCCTTAGTGAAACTTCTTGCCCTTTTGTATTTCAGCGATAGACGTTTGCTGCAACCTGCTCAGGTGTGTGACATTCTCAAAGGAGTGATATTGGTCATCTGCTACTTCATGATGCACTATGTTGACTACTCTATGATGTATCATCTTATAAGGGGGCAGTCTGTCATAAAGCTCTACATCATCTATAACATGCTTGAGGTAAGAATTTGAGCATCAGAATATCAAGCATGTTTTCAGAATGCGTAAAAAATACTGGTGTTATGATATTTGTATGTAGAGTATGGCACGTTTCATCTTCCCAAATGCACAAATGCTTCTTATATACAACCTAAATGTAGTGGAACAGAATAGTTCATGGAAAAATAAATTTTCTAGATGATGTTTCATATTACCTAGATCCTGGAGCTTATGGAGATGTTTAGATAAATGAGAATAGAGAACTCTGGTAGAAGGACAGAAAATCAAAAAGCAGAATGTACAACATTTTGAGCTTGTTGATAGAAATAAAGACATGATTTGAATTAGTGGTAAGATTGTGAGAGAGAACAGAGAAGAAAGATGTAGGAAAACAGAAAATCTGTTTTTTATTTCTTGATTATAGAAGTATAGCTTTCATTATATGCAGTAATACATGCTGCTGCTTAACCTATCTCAGTACTGACTGACAGACAAAAATTGGAGGATGCATGGGTAAGTTGAATGAATCTAGAGAAAAAAAAAAAAATCTGGTTTGGGACAATAAAATGAGGCATAAAGAGAAACCCTGAGGGGGGAAAAAAGAATCTGTTCTGATGTTAATGTAAAGCATGAGATTTTAATTGCGATTCGGTGATCAGTGATTCACCAAGTAAATAATGCCTTTATAGCTGAAATCTTATCTCCAGTCTGCAAACATAGGGCATGCTAGAGCCCTATATAGTGATACAACCTCTTAGGAGGGTTGTTTAGCTTTGTACATGAGGTGCTTTACGAAGGTTCTGGGATCTCTGAATAGCATATTAATCTTTTTTTGAATATCTCTTGTACCTTGGCTTAGTTGGGACTATGTGCAAAATCTGTAGATTTTATCTAAAATTATTTGTTCTCATCTCAAAATATGGAAAGTACTGCATGAAGAACAAATTTCTAAGTCAGCTAACCATCATACAGGCCACTTAAGATGCTTATTCATAGGGTTGTTTTTTCTTTTGATTTTAGATTTGATGACAATCATGTAAAAATCAGTAATTTGAGGACAGTTTAGTGTCTGGATTGTAGTTGTGCTGGGAATATTCATCCGTAAATAGTTCTGTAACCTGTGAGAGATGATCACTTAATAGTCTTTGAGAAGCCTTTGAGTCACTTTGCTTAATGCTAGGAAGTTCAACACCAAGTGCTTACCAAGTAGTCTGAACGGAGACTGCAGTGTTTCCTGTGAGTTGGGAACTGTGTATTGTGTCCTCTTGAATTAAGAGTTGAGTTTCTTTGTTACATTTGGCAGAATCCAAAGATTCTGTCTCAAGAAGCAGCCTGGTGGTGCCCGAATTTCCTTTTCCTGTCATGGGGGCAGAAAGGAGGAAATGTTGCAGTGCATTGTCACTATAATTATTAGAAAACTTAAACCAAACTTTGAAGTTGGAAATGGTATTTAATTTCCTTGATGTCTCATGATGCCCCCATGTCAATACAGAGGACGTGTTTTTTGAGGAGCTTTTTTACAGCAGTAGGTTGCAGCTATAGAATCAGCAAACAAACAAACAAACAAAAAAAAACATGAAATCCTTTGAAAGACTTTGTTGGTTGTCAACTTTCAACAGGTTATTTATTTAGTCTACTTGAGTGAATTTCATTATGAGTCTGTTACATGAGAAACAAGCTGTTTTTAGGAGCTGTAAAATATGTGCTCAAGATAAACCTTACATAATTAAATAAAATACACATATAACAAACTTTACATCTTCACGAACTTATAAAATTAGAACGTCTTTTTAATTTAGTTAAATCACTGAGCAGTGGAGATGTTTACAATGTCTTAATGTTTTCGGCTGTTAGCGTGTCCTGGGAATATCCTCCTGGACACGAGGAGTGCCACATCTTCAAAGTATGTGCTGAATGCTCCAAGTAGGCAGCCAAAGGGGAGCATTCAGCACAATTAAATGACACTTTTCTTTTTTAGATTCAGACCCACCGGCTCCTGCTCCTTGTGAAGCCCCAGTGTGCGTTATGCTGGTGACAGCGCTCACCATGGAATTCTGCTGGAGCCTGGAGCCGGCATGTAGGGTTTAGGTAAGTCCCATTTGGAAAAACAGACAACAATATTGTGTGATGGGTTTTAATATTTTCTACCTATAAGATAAGGAACGAGACTTCTGTAAGTAAAAAGGAAAGCAGAGTCACTATTTTGTCTGTTAAAACCCTCACAATATTGTGACAAAATCTTATGAGATTCTAAGCATTCTGTAGTGGATGTAGTCACCCAGTGGGTCATCACAATGAGCAGGAACCAAATAAGGCAGACCATGTAGACTTACAAATTTAAAAGCCGAAAACAGTGCCGCTGTAAATATCTCTCAAACTGATGTTTTCCTTTGAACTTCAGGTTTATGATAATCCATCAGCTCAGGGTTCACTTTGTTTCTATAGGTGACAAAGAGTAGCAGTCAATTAAATTAAAAGATGGAAGATGAAAGTCCAGCTCATTTGATACATATTGTCAATTGTTCTTATTTAGCTATCATGTATCAGGAAATTGGAAGGAATATTGGCTTGAATAAGTTAAAACGTGTAATTTCTGTTCCTTCAGTATATTTGCTGTTAGAACTCTGTTAATTAACCAAGCCTGGAAATCATGTGAAATCAACATTGTGCCTGCAATTTATTTTTTTAGTTAATAGGATATGGTTCAATATTTGCAGGTTCTGTTCTGTATTGGTGCTTGCTGTTTTAATATGTCCAAAATTATCATCCTCCAGAAAGACAGTAAGAATTATCAATTTTGTTTATTAAGTAGAGGTAATTAGCTTTTCCTATTTTTTGCTTGATTAGTGCAGGTAAGTTCTAATTTAGCCATATATGACTTGTACTACCCAGTGCAATTTTTAAAGTGATTTTTCTTTTTTCTTGTGCAGCTTAATTTAAAAATTACTAAACTTCAGTGTATAGGCAGGAAAGAAAGTATTTCCTTGTAATGATCTTCACTTCTATCTGCTTGCTGATCAGGAAGTGTTGAAAATTGGTAGGATTCTGTGACCTTTTTTGCTGTGATACTGAATAACAAGCTCAGTTTGCTGCCCATGTTTTTCCTATCTATTCTAATAATGCTGTCTAGAGTTTTTTTGTAGTTGTTTTTACATATTCTTTGGATTAAACTTCAGATGATTGTAGGTTTGGGGTTGTGGGGGTTTTTAGTTTCTGCTGTTTTGGGGTTTTTTGTTTTTTGTTTTTTTGGCAGATCCTCTTAATCTCTTGGTATTACGTTCTAATAATTTTTTTTATTTTTATTTCTGGTTTATGCAGAGATCTGTATTGAGTATGTACCTTCTTGGAAGAAAGTACTTACCTTGGTGGAAGAAATTATACAGGCAAACCTAATTGAAGTTCTGTTTATACTTAGGAGTTGATATTCCCTGTCATGCATTTGGCATTCACTTTTTTTTAAGTGCAGGGGATAGAGAAAAAATGGGATGATTTTAACAACATGCATAGTTCTTTATCAGAGCACAAAGTCTGAACTGTACTTGGATGTCTTCCAAGGAAGCATCTAAGATAATACCACATGATTTCATATCATGAATACTGTTGGGAAGGTAAATTTGAGAGAGATGAGTTGCTGTACATACAAAAAGACCCATGTAACTACAAGATCAACTGGACTGATGTGTAAAAGAGGTGAAAGCTCACAAATAAGTGAAGAGCTTTTTGGTATGAGGTGTATTCACACTGGCATAACCACGTGTTGTAGAGAATATTATTGCTGTAAGGCAGTAAAAAGTTCTTCTTGTTTAGGTGGCTGATCGTTTGTTTTCTTCATTTGGACAAGATATTTTGGATGCTCTTTATTGGACTGCTACAGAACCTAAGGAAAGAAAAAGAGCCCATATAGGTGTGATTCCTCACTTCTTCATGGCAGTGCTGTATGTCTGTATCCTTTTTTCTTCAGTAAATTGCAGAATTTTATAAATTAAATTTTGCAGGAACTACTTGGAATTATTTTTAGAATATATTTGAAAATTTAGTTCTATTCTTGTATAAGAATTTGTTTACTTTCAAAGTAAGATTGTCAGTACTACATTTTAAAAACAAAGTGAAAAAGCTTCTAACTTAATCTTAAAAAAAAAAAAAAAGACTTTGTAGTGATATTCCACCTGAAGTAGTGGCAGCTTTTTTAATACCTGATGAGTAGTAAGATGACAAGTGGTATCTGCGTACTTCATGGGAATGTTGATTTGTGTTTTGTGATTATTTTGGGTCATGGGGCATTGAAGACAGTGATTTTGTTGTTTAGTGAGATGTTACAAACATGGAGCTAGAAAATATTTCATTAAACAAAGAGAAATGCATGCATGTATGAAGTAATGTTACAATGAACTGCTGGAATTATAGATGGTGATAAATTCTTTCAGCTTCCCACTTCCTGTGGTATCTTTAGGCTAAGTCAAATGAGTCTTCCTGGGTTGTTTGTTTTATTGTTATTTTTTCTAGATAATGTTGCTATTTCTTCTGTCTGATTGAAGTATTTCAGGAGGGAAAAAGAACCCACAAAATTGCTACATGCTGTAAAGCAGTTACATGGATTTAAGATGCTGTCCTCCTGCAAAAAGGCAGAGGTTGACAGAGGTGGAAACTTTTTTGTGTTTATCTTTGGAAGCAAAATTGGAAAACAAATTTTGATGCTGTTCAGTGCTGTTGTGCAGAAAAATTATTTCCAAATCTGTTTCCTTAACCCTGCTGTCTACAGTCCTGCATGCTATTCTTATAATGGTTCAAGCAACAACCCTTAACGTGGCCTTCAACTCTCACAATAAATCACTACTTACCATCATGATGTCCAATAACGTGAGTATATAATTTTGTTCTGTAGCTATCCTAAATCTTTCAGCAGCCTTCATTCTAGTGCACCACATTGTCTATTTTCATGTTGATTGTCTGATTTGTTTACACCAGTTTGTCATAAATAAAAAACTAAATAACTGCTTTTAAAAATTGCAGTTCGTTGAAATAAAAGGAAGTGTTTTCAAGAAGTTTGAGAAGAACAATCTTTTTCAAATGTCAAATAGTGGTATGTATGGCTGTGCTAATCGGGGAAAATGTGAAATAAGATGCTGATTATTATTTAATATTAATGTTAGAACTGCTTTATTTCAATAAATGTGAGCACTCTGACTTGAATTCTAGGTCTTCAATTTTACTGTTTGGCTCAGTGGGATGAAAATGGAATTCCACTTCTAAGAACACAATAGCATTCTTGAGGGAAAAATATTTCCTCAAGTGGCTGGCTTTTGCTTGAGATACTGAACCAAGCTTAGTATACAGCCAATAGCTGGTTACATACAAATTTAAAACTTAAGTTATGCTATTGAGATATCCGAACTTCTAAATCCCTGAGGCCTTTTGCATTTTCAAGAAGTTAACTTGTAGTATGCTGTGCTGACAGCAGTCCCAGAATGCACACTGTTTGACAGTGATGGAGGTGCTTCAGAAATACCTTTTTACAAATAAACAATAATGTAAAGATGACATGAAATTGTTGGCTGAAGAATGAAAGTCTTACCAAAATTACATGTGCAGGAAGAAAAAAGTGAAGCAAGCTGTATGGATCATTTTTAGAATTAGGCTACTAAATGAGAAAAAGTCCCTGCCTAGTCTGGGTGGTCACATCATAAGACTCTTTCTCAGGTCTCCCTGCTTTTCTGGTAGCATTCTTACAGTTCTAAAAAAACTGAGTTGATAGCATCCAGCCCTGCCAAGGTGGCAGTAAAAAAAAAAACTCAGAAGAAATCTCCTAAATAAGGCTCTGTAGTTGGCTTGAAAGCCTTTTTTCTAATCCTGGATGAAGTTTATAGCATAGCTGGGTGTTTTGTCTCTGTTTCTGCACCAGGAGGTGCTCATTCTTTTTGGATTAAACAAGGAAGGCACAGAAGTTATCAAGATAACTGTATTTTAACTTGCAAACAAAGGTGGTAGCAAGTTGCAAAATCTTATGTCTCTTTGGATGCTGAGAAATCTGAGTAGAGGCAGAATATTGGGGGGGGGTTGATGCAGAAATTCTGTCTGTGGTGAAGTTTCCAGCATCCCCCTCTCAAATTTGATCAAATAGTTTGTGGAAAAGATTGTCTAATCTAAAATGTGGTAAATAAAACCACAGAATGAATGCGTATCCATTTATGTTAGCTTGTGGTTGACATCTTTTTTTTTTTCTTTTATACTAGATATAAAAGAGAGGTTCACCAATTATGTGCTGCTACTAATTGTATGTCTAAGAAATATGGAACAGTTCTCATGGAATCCAGGTAAGTAAACTAGTGGAAAAATAAAATGGAAAGCAATAAATTCCTACGCTGTTAATAATATAATGAAATTCATAATTAAATATTAACATTGACTAGAATATAGGTTGTAATAAAACTGTTACATTTTTTTATGCTGTTGAGCCTGGGTCTTTGTGGTGTATTTTGCTTGAGTGTTACTTATCTACCCAAATGTTCACTTACAAGTTTCAAACTGCAAGTACTATCCAGTATGCGTAAAGGCATACTAGTCAAGATAAAGCTTTATAATGTCAGGGCTTTAGAAACTGATCCTGGCTGTGGCATTAATTGTATAGCATGATAAGTTTCCAGAAGAGCGATGAAATTCAAGGGAATTGGCACACTACAGGCTAAGTGGTAATGTAAATTACAGACACTGCTTTGGGCACTTGAGGATTTCTGGCAGTTGATCAAAAGTCTTGTGATTGCCATTTTGTATACTGGAGTCAAATTAAATAGTCTAACTTATTTCTTTTCAATCTTCAGATCATCTTTGGGTGTTATTCCCAGATGTTTGCATGGTAGTTGCTTCAGAAATTGCAGTGGATATTGTGAAACATGCCTTTATTACAAAATTCAATGACATCACAGCAGATGTAGGTATCGTGTTTGGAATGTTGAATGCTATTTTAAGTTTACTTTGCTATTTTTTTAATATTAAAATTGATTCCAGTACAGAAAATGTAACAATTGCTATTTCCATACATTGGTATAATTTGGGAAAGCTTGGTAAAGTTTTGATCTTTAAAAGTTCTTCAGAAGTTTTTTGTGTGCAAGAAACACATCTGCTTCTAAAGTAGCAGGTCCAGATCCATGAACTTTTTGAAAGTATTGTGTAGCAGTTCACATAACCACAGTTCATATAACTGGCAGGTAACTTTGTGAAGTGGTCACTAGTTGAGTTGGGGGGAAAAAAAAACAAAAACAAACATTTTGTAAGAGTGCTGAATTTCTGTTCTTACATGTATGTTAAAGGTGGGATCTGAAATCAGAAGCATTTTCCACTGTCTCTGCAGCACAAAAATGAAACAGATTATCTATTAGCTTTCCAATCCTGTAGTTTCGTAGAACATATATTACGTAGTCCTTCCTTTGAGGTAGTAGATGAGATTAGTTTTTGTGTAGTGTGGCATGATGGTTCAGGTCGTTCGTCCTTAGCACTGTGTGAATTCAAATGTGCTTGATAAATTAGTGAAAAGATGTTAGCATTTCTTCACTGTTAAAACCACTTTTCAGGAAATGAGGTAAAAACTTGAAGTGCTATCATTTTCAGCATCCCTAAACTAGCTACGTTGCATGGTGTAGAAACAAGTTAAATAGGTGTACTTGATAAACTCCCTTATGGCAGAGGCATTTATGGATGTCCTGCTTTCATATAGAAAATTTAGAGAAGAGAAATAATGAAGTCATTGTAGCCACAAATGTAGTATGCTTCAGTGTGCTGACACAGCTTGGGATGTGGAGGACAGTAGGTAACACTTTTACAAGGCTTATTTAATGAACCTGGCAGTTCTTCTGTATGAAGATATAATGGCTTGTGTTTGCTAGATCAGACTTTGTCAGAAGTTTTGAGCACCTGCTGCGTGTTGCACTGCAAGTTATCCTTAAAATCAGTGCCTTTCTGTCTTAATGCATAGGACCGTTGTGAAAAGAGAAAGCTTCCTTCATCTTTCTGATATATATTTCTGGTTTTCATGGGATCACTTGCTCAGTACATATGTAAGCTTGCTCATTTGTTTAATTTGATCCCACTGCTATCTTTCATGTGCTTCAAAACAATCATGAATTCTAAGGAGTAAAGTAAACGTGATTCCTCATTCTTTGTGGTGCTGATTGTCTTCAAATTCAGTACATGCTTTATAAAGTCTCACTCAATTCTTAAAGCATTGCATCTTATTTGTTGTATATATGCATAAGTTACTTTACTACGGAAATGCAGGCTTACCTGTTGAAGGGCGCAGTGAAATCTCAGAATAGTGTTTGACTCCTTCTGTCTGTACATAAATGTTTGTAATTTTACAGAAATCTTATTAATAATTCTGTTGCTTCTGTAGAGTATGCTGATGCATTAAGCACGCATCTGATGTGCTGGATTTTTTCCAGGTCTACAGTGAGTACAGAGCCAGTCTTGCGTTTGACCTTGTTAGCAGTCGACAGAAAAATGTAAGCCTGAAAATGAAGGCTTTTTTTTTTTTCTTTTATTAACTATTTTAATTGATATAATGAGATATTGGAATGTATACTTAGGTGTACCTGATCAGCTTGCACAGGTAGCTAGTATGTGGATATTTGTATCATGTGTGTTAGTGCTGCTGTATGGGTTTTTACAGAACACAGACTATTCATGTTTTTCATGAGAACTGTTTCTGATGTGCTGTTTACAGCACATGTTTCCTGAATGAGTCTCTATCTATTCATGAGTGCTCTGGATGGATGCTTTATTTGTTAACTTGATTGTTTGTGGTAATTCAGGTTGTTTTACTGGTAGGCTCAATTGCTGTTGTTAGGAATGTATTAGGTATAGCTAATACAGAAGTTAGATACCATGGGAACAATTAATTGTCAATAACATTGATAGGAAAAGTGTTTTTTAGTTCTGAATACTTTATTCCTTCTCTGGATGATCTTCTGTGCAAAATGAGTGCCTATGTGATGCAATTTGACTTCAGCATGGCTTTCAATCCTGCGTTAAAGATTTCATGCAGAGTAGTTGTGCTTTGAGAGTGCAAATGTAGCCATTTTTAAAGAGTTTTAAGGCAGTTATCCCAAGTTAATTATAGATATTTTAGAATGCTTTAAGACTAATGGTAAGGTAGTGGCTTTTTATCCCTCATATGGGTTTTTCTTTATAATACTTGAAGATCAAAGTCAAATTAGTACAAAGAGGTCTCTAAGCTTGAAGTGATGTACAAGTGAGATATTGCAGTGTGTTAGGTTCACTGTCCTAATTGTTGTAGAGACTTGTATTATCAGTAGCAAGTGGAATATTTAGATTGCTAAGCTGATCTCACAGGTCATGATAGAATTACTTTTCTTTTGTGTGTGAGCACAGATATCTGCGTTTGCTTTTCAAAATGTAAATCTGTACACTTTATCAACATTGATTCTTATGTAGAGGATGTACCAAGCTAAAATGAGATCAGTCTTTTGCATACATAGTTTCTTATTCTTCCTCTTTTTCTTTTTTCTTCTTTTTCTAGGCTTATACAGATTATAGTGACTCAGTTTCCAGACGAATGGGTTTTATTCCTCTTCCACTGGCTGTTTTAGTAAGTTGTACCTTTCCTATCAGTTTTCTGTAAGATCTGTGTTGAGAATATGCATGTGAGATGGCTAGCTCATTTTGATGTTTTGAGGACAGAACAGTTTCCTTCAGTAACTGAAGTGATACTACAAGATTTAGTTAGTATTCAGTATAACCTGTACTGCATACTGGTTAGAGCTTCACGAATGTGATAGTGAGTATCAGCCTTTCATAAAAAGTTGAATACATAATAAATTTGTAGAACTCATCAGCACTTGGATTGCTGCAGTGGAGTTAAAGTACATCTGTGGTTATTAAACATCTATTCCTTTTGGCAAGTATCCTCTCCATTCATTCAGAAAAGTCAAAGCAGCTGGTTGCCAGAAGGTTGGCAGTAATGTGCTGGGCTTTTTAGGTTCTTACAGGGGTCCTTGTTGTTGTTGTCTCTGTAATGGTATGTTCAGTGGCTGTTTTCTTTTCTTGGGGGCACTTTACTTCTGAGCTGTTCTTGAGTATGTGGCTCTGAAGGAGCTGACCTCGTCACACATAAAATGAAACACTTTGTTATTGCAATTGCATCCACGTGCTGTCTGTGCTGAATTAACTATTACACAATGTTTTCTGTAAATAGCTGCTGTGACATTACCCTATGCACATGTAGACAAGCAGAAGTTATGACAGTGGGAGTATTTACTTACTTTGCAAGCAAATATGTTAATTTATGATTTCTCTTGAAGAATGTCTGTGTGAATTAATTTTAAATGTAATGTTTTTCTGTAGAGATGGGGTAGGGGAAATACTATTTACAAGCTTTGCCTTTTTCTTATCCAGGATTTAAAATATATATATATAATCATAAAAATTAAAAAAGCATCTCCAGAGAGAATTGAAATGCCTTTTTCAAGTTAATTTGGTGTTATCCTTGACAGCTTTTAATACAAACTGGAGTATTTTTTGTTAAGTTGGAGCTCTAACTGTGAAATACTGACATTGAAAACAATTCAGGATCTTCTGTTATTCTAACATGGAATTCACATCCCTAGTCCACAAAACAAGTTTGTTTTCATAGTATTCATATATTTTGAAATGCTGTAATTATTTTACCACATCAGCACTTCTTGATTATTAAGTCACCTTCTGGTTGTTCTTTTTTTTTTTTTTTTGGGGGGGGGATGCTTTTTGATTTGTTATCTTACTAGAAATCATTGCTAGTGCTAATAAGCACCAATCATAGAATGGTTTGGGTTGGAAGGGACCCTTACGACTATCTTCCTTCAACTCTCCTGTTGAATGCCTCCCACTAGACCAGGTTTCTCAAAGCCCCATCCAGCCTGGCCTGGAATGCTTCCAAGGAGAGGGCATCCACAACCTCTCTGGGCAAGCTGTTTCAGTGTCTCACCTCCTTCACAGTAAAGAATTTTTTCCTAACATGTAGTCTAACTCTATCCTCTTCCCTTTATAGGGAGCTCTGCTAAAGCAGAGTTGTATCTAGATGCTGGTATAGTATTTATTTAAACCAAATTATTGAGTAGTCAGCACTGTCAAGGGGAACGTAGAAAAAAAAATTCTTTTTTTTCTATTTTTCTGTTTTTGTCTTGTGTTTACCCAATATGCAGTTTGTTAGAATATTCTGTTAATTGTATGCTGCATGCTATAACTGTTTAACTTTTATCCTTAAAACAGCTCATGAGGGTCGTAACAAGCTCAATAAAAGTACATGGAGTCTTAGCCTATGTCTGTGTTGTGCTCTTCTACTGTGGGTAAGTAAATGCACACAGTCAGAAAGTACTTAGCATTATGTAATCAGATGCGGTTAAAAAAAAACTTCTGTTGATACATCTGGCTATACATACAAACACCATTTATATTGAATAGAGGAATATGTAAAATGCTTCTGCTAACAAGCTGAGTTTGAAAAAGATTAGTCCCTAAGCAAATGTATTTGACAATTTTGGCCTTAAATAAGCAATTTAATAGTGAAAATAATGAATGGAAAGATAAAGGAAGGAATTTTATGCAGTGGGGTGGCATTTTTTTCTTGTCGTAAAAGGAGAAATTGAATTTGAAGGGATGAAACTTCTTGCAAAAAGAATTGGAGATGCAGTACACCCAGAAGTTTAAGCACTCAAAGCAGACCCTGAATTCTGGTTTCTGGTTGTTAAATGCTTGTTATGTAGTTGCTATACATGTAAGCGCAAGAATTGAGGCATATCTTTCTAGGAGGGTTGGAGCCAGTGAGTAATCTTGGCTAAGGAATATTCTGTCCTGTCACAATTAGAATTTTTGTATAAAATTGCTGACCTGCATTTATCCCTTCACTGTCTCGTCAGTTTACACTTTTGTTATCCTTAAATGCTCACTGCTCTGCACATAATTCTGAGATGCATTTAGTTATACTTTAAATCCAGTCTAGTCTGTTTGTCTTAAGGTACATGCTGTACAGACTGTGGTGGTGGCCAGTTTCTAGGAAAGCTGAACTGTGTGAGCATTTGTTGTCTCCCAGTACTGACTGATTTTGGAACAGTCAGCACCTCCTAATTGACCATGAAGAAGTGATTCAAATTCCTGCAGTGCAGAGAAGTTCTGGATGTCCTGTAGTAACACACATGATAATTCACAGCACAGCTGTTCATATTTGCCAGTAGCATTGTGGGAATACCTGTACCAGTGTTCCACCTAGTTGTGTTTGTTACTGAAGGAAGAAAGACTTGTAGATCTGGGGCAGAAGTTCTTCAGGGATACTTTGGAACAGCAGGTTTCTGTTTTACAGCTCCTTATGAAAAAAATGGAATGACTTCACATTTTTTTTATCTAGGTAGACTCTTAGATCTACTGTAACCACAGTAGCCAATAGAAATAGAACTGAGTCTGTGTCCAGGGCACATCGGTGTAGTGACCCTTCTTTTTAATGTAGGATAGCTAGGAAGTTATCAAGCATCATACTTGAAGTTTTTCCCCAGAATACATTATATTCCCCCTAAAGCACTAGCCCCTGATCATCACATTTATGCTGTGATGTACTAAGCTCAGCACCTTTATACTGCAGAATGTTGTTTTTTTTCCTACCGTTCCACTGCTCCTGTCCTGGAATTTTGTCTGTCTTTGTAGCTAGGAAGATGGAGGAAAGAAAAAAGTACAGTGATTAACATACAGGATAAAACACTGTTCTTTGAAGGCATAGTTGCTAGTCTGTGGGGAAGCTGTAGTATGCAGTCAAGGACAAGTACATTTGGTTGAACAAGGGAGAATTGTAGAATGGGGAAAGAGGCAACAATGAGGGTTTTCTTTAGAGATTTGGACCATTACCATTTTGTTGGGCTGTATTCAAGCCTATAATTAGAAACTTAAACTTCTACTCCACAAGAATAAGTAAATGTGAGGTTTATTTTTTCCTTATTGTAAAGTGAGAACACATTCTAGTTTCCATCATTACTTCAAAACATGGTGTAAACACCTACTGCCTCTGGACATAAGCATACATTAGATTTAAAAAAAACAAATGTAGGACTAAACTTTTGTGAAGTTTTAAACTCGATAGCATAGATTAAAAAAATAGAAGAACTTCTCAACTCTATTTCTACAACATCTGCCCTGATAACCAACTAAAATTATAGTCGTATTATTCAGCTTGTATAAGATAATTGTGGTTGCTTGGATACTAAAATGTTTCTTCTCCATACTGAAATGATCTACACTCTTCTTTAATTTCTATAAATTTCTTCTAAAAAGAAATGCATTACATAAAACTTCCTTAATGTGATGTACTTCATTTTCTGTATTTGACAAACTGTGATTACATTTATGCAGTTGGAGATGCTGATGATGCTGCTTAAGTGTGCTTGGCTACTTAATCATTAAGCAGTCAAACCACTCTGTGGATTTTCACCTGTGAACGTTCACTTATTCTCACATCTTCCTTTTAGTCTGTTAGCAATGCTCATAATAAACAGATTCTCAGATTTGTACTGAAATCCATGCTACAAGTCATTGATAACAGAAAAGGAATCTGCCATCGACTGCTCTGTACTGCCATGAATGTGATGCTGCCCCTTGGTTTTGCAGAAATTTGAGCTGTCTTTTGTCATACCAAAAAGGAGTTTGAACAATTAATCTGTAATTTATGGATGCTGGATATTTGTCATCTTGTTTCCCAGTCTGCTTCCAGTCCTTGTCTGAGCACACTTAAGGTTACAGACTTACCAGTAAAGCAGTTATCTTGGACTTGTTCTGCTGAGAGCCCTTGTTAATTCTTTGTCAGAATATTTGATGCACTAAATGGCTTAGCCTTTCCTGTCACTCTATAGAACTTGATGTTTTCTTCTAGATGTCTTCAGAGGGGGAGAAGTTATTTTTATGCGCTGAACCTGAAACAAAATATTAAGAAAAGCAAATTAACTTTTGATCTTACTATGTAAGGATTTAATTTCTCACCTAATTGTTCCAAGATAGCAGTAATGATATGCAGTTATTTTAATATATTAGTACTTGATGAAGCATGTATTTAAATAAATCCTTTTATTTATGCAGGTTAATATCCCTAAAAGTCCTTAACAGTATTGTACTGCTGGGGAAATCATGTCAGTATGTAAAGGAAGCAAAAATGGAGGAGAAATTATTCAATCCTGTCCCGAGTGCCTCTGCAGGGAAGCCAGCTGGCAAACCACAAAGCATGTTTAAATCTACCCATGGTAAGCTTGAATGTCTCATTCTGTTTTCAGCTGTAATGAAAATAATTTTCAAACTAAATCCAATAATAAACCAGATGTGTGCTGCTGTTTGCCACACCCTCTGTTGCTGGACCACTTAATTGTACAGTATCGCAGGTGTAAGCATGTCTGCAAATAGAATGTGTTACCTTTAGTTCATGCATCATCCTTTGCTTGTAAATACTTTCAGTTCTAATTAAAAAAAAAAAAAAAATCCTACCCTGATACAATGGAGGTGATAAAAAATGTCAGTGCTACACAAGTAAATATTTACATGCAATCTCTGGTAGTGCTGAAGCTTAAAGAAACATTCCATTCATTATGGAAATTAATGTAAAGCATGGTACAGCATAGATATAACTACTTATAATTCTAATGAACACATGAATGAAAAGCTTTATGAAATCTAAACAGGAATTTCAGCTTGTCTTTACCTACCTTGTTTTAAGCATGTGCAGCGTTGCTTCCACATATAGGTCCTTAGCATTAGTGGTTGATAAGTAATTGGTCTGAGGCATTGCATTGTATTCCTGTGACAAGTTATAGAAGAAAACAGGAATTCTCATTGTTTCAGTCAGCAGAGTTGGACTGATATATCTTCTGTGTAGAGTTCCGTGAGAGCCCTAGAGATCTTAACAGTCAGGTGTTTATTGTGTTCACTCTTTTGCTTGCCAAAGACTTGAACAGCTTGAAATGTAAGTCATCAGAGTATCTTGCCAGCAATAGCAGAGTTAATAATCTGTCAGTGCTTCAGTTACGATTCCCTTTATCTCAGCTGCATCAAGTGACATCAGGCTGAGACATGGTGCAGAGATTTCCAAATAGCTTAAATTCATAGAGCTGCTTTAGTTTCAGTGTAAAAGAATGTGATAGGAATTGGTCTGAATGCCTTTTGCCTTTCATTAGAGAACTGTATCATACTGATGCTAGTGTTTTAATTAAACATTGTAAGACTGCACTTGGATGTGAGGTTTAATAAACTGTGCTTGGAGTGACCCTTAAATTTGCAGTAAATCAATCCTGAAGAGTATTTTTAACTGAAACAGCAGGAATTTTACTAGGTCAGTCAGCAGAGATGCTTATTTCCTCAAATTTATAATTAAAAGTAGCAACTAAAAAACTTCAGTTTGTTTTATTTGGATTTTCTTAACTTCCATCAGTAATGGGGACGCCCAATTTTCAGTCATTCTTCAGTGTTTCATATCCTCTTGCAGCTCTATATGTTTAGAAACCTCAATTACATTCAAGAATGATTTCACCTTCCTCAGCTTGTGTGTCTGTGTCATTACTGCTGAACTCTGCAATATTAATTCTTGTGCCTAGCTTACCAAGTCTTTTCCATATATTCTCTTTACTCATTTCTTACTAGAATAAGTGTAAGGTAATGAATAAATTAACTGAATCTAATTTCTGTCCACCTATAATGTAAGTCAGCTTTTCTCCAGAAGCTTCTTGGGCAGAAAATAACTTTGTAACAAAGATCTACCATTGGAACCACTTCTCCCCTTTTTTGAGGCAAGCTTAGTAACTTTGACTAGCATAATGCTGTGAGGGGTGATCCTTCAAACAGTAGATAGGATACTGTGTAGAGCTATACAGAATAAAGTTTTTGTAGTAATTATTTTGAGTGAATAATTTGCACAGCGCTGCCATTCTGTCAAATAACTTTTCATTGGATCATTTTGCAGCACTCCCAGCATTGGTCAGATTTCTTCAGGTTCCTTTAGATACTCAGTTATGAGGGGCAAGTGAAGAAGGAAGTTTGACTTCATTGTTACTTGTGTTTGCATTTTAATGGTTTATGTTTAACAAAAGGTGGAAATAGTATGCAGCTATTTACTCATTAAGCATCTTAAGTTGTTAGGACCAGTGATCAATTCCACTGAAGTAAGAGGCAGGAATAAAAATAGCTCTAGTAGTACTGCTTTAAGATCCTTTGCTATTGAAGTCTGTAGCTCTGCATGAGTCACTTAATAATAATCCCAAGAGAAACCAGGTTTACTGTACATATGTAGAGGATTAGGCACATCTAATTCATTCCACAGAGATTCCTTTTATTTATCTCAGTAGAGAGTAATCGTGTGACTCATGCATTGACTGTCAGAAATCTTCTTGTTGAAGCAAACAAAAATAGACTGCATGAGGGTGCAGAATCAGACTTCTGGCTACTTACTGCAACATACAAAAGGGTTCAGTAAAACATCTGCTTATGCTCTTACTCCTTATCTAAACTTCCTTAGAATTCAGTTTTTATCCTTTACCATATTAGAAGAGCAAACATTTTTTTGTTCATCACTCTACTTGTGTTAAAACTAAAGAGAGATAGTGGTTTAGTGGTTACCTGACTTCCACAAAACATTTTTCTGTTGTATCTGCTTCTTTGATAGATCGTGCTTTTTCAGGACAGCTTTGGATGAACTTCAGTTTTAAAGGTGTATCAGTATATCTGTGCTAAATTCATGATTATCTTTGTAATTGTCTTCTCTTCCAACAGGGTTTTCCACAGATGAAAATGGATCTACATCAGTTACCAGTCAGCCTGTGCATCAGAAAGACAGTCTGCCGTCTTTACTTGTAACAAGCAATTCTGATCAATTCCTGACAACTCCTGATGGAGAAGAAAAAGATATAAGCCAAGACAGTTCAGAATTAAAACATAGGTCTTCAAAGAAAGACTTGCTGGAGATAGACAGGTTTACTATTTGTGGAAACAGAATTGACTAAGTTTTTTCTAATCAATGTGCTGAGGATACTGAGCTGTTGGACAGAAGATGCTACCAGAATGGACAGTTGCCCAAAAAGGCACATAAATATTTATTTAAAAACTTAAATTATTAATGGGAAAAAAAAATACTAATTTCTCTTTACAGGTATCCTGGCTTGGCATCAGGTCAGGTTAACTTGCCTCTTGGAAAACGTGGTGGATCATGAGTCTCTAGCCTGGTGGCAGAGCTGCAGTATCACTTTTCTGGAAAATAGACTGGGGAAAAAGCATAATCCTGTTCTGCATTATGAAACCATGCTTCCAGAACATACTACTTTTTGTGAAGGTTCTTCCAGTGTAAAGATACTCCTGGAAGTGTATGACAGCATGAGAGGAAGCTTGCCTTTCCAGTTATCTTGTTTTATTAAACATCTGCAAACAGAATTCAATACTTGTGCTTATTTCAACATTCAGCATTGGCACATAAAGCATTAAGTCAGGATAGCTATCCTTATCAACAGAAAAATCTTTTCAAGGTATATCTGAACTAATCAGAATAAAAATTTG
The DNA here is from genome assembly GCF_019232065.1 of Centrocercus urophasianus. Taxonomy (NCBI): domain Eukaryota; kingdom Metazoa; phylum Chordata; class Aves; order Galliformes; family Phasianidae; genus Centrocercus; species Centrocercus urophasianus. The sequence goes on along the minus strand of NW_024884475.1, from coordinate 13,948,590 downwards.
CTGTTAAATAAAAGATTTACTGCATACTATTTTGTTTAAATACTAAGCACCCAGGAAAGATCTCAGATACAAAATACAATGAAGGTCCTGCTTAACTGGGCAAATATGAAGTATAATCATTTGTTGTGTTCAGCTGTGTGTCCTGCAAGACAAATTATTTATAAAAGTATTTTTAAAAGCTCAGGATTTTTTTCTTGCTGTAGGAAAAAAAAAAAAAAAAGGGGGGAGTACACGTATATGTTGAGGAATGACTGTTATTTGGGATTGTATGAATGGCACTGATGCATCAGAGAAGAATATTACACTGCTTTTTTTGTTTTGTTTAACTGCTAAGGATGACATCTGTGTATTAACTTGCCTAGGAATATGCTTGTAAAAGCACATACTGACAATCAGATCAGAATTACCCATTTTAAAGGATTGGTTTCAGGCAAACTCACATTGATGAACTTACTCTATAAAGTGCATTTAAGCTTCACAGTGCATCCTACTTTCTGGTGTGACAAGCAGTTGTGGGAGAGTTGATGAAAGACAGTTTGGAAACCTGAAACCAAGAATGAAATGCATTTCCTGTCAAAACTTATGCCTCAGAAGAGACCCTGTGGTTAATGGTAAATTCTTCACATTGTTGTTAAAACACAGCATTAACTTCAAATGCCTTTCAGGTATTTAAGTAAGCACCAGTTTGCTTTCCAAGGAGAAGTATCATACAAATACTTCAGTGCTGAACAAATTATCACAGCATTTACCTTTCGCTGTTTCACAGTTTGTTGTAGAAAAGCTGGAGGTTATTTGATTGATCAATATAAAATGTGAGTATAATGTAGATGCTAATCCCTGAAACTTGCAGGACTCCCGTCGTTTAGCAAAATGGAGATAACAGTGCAGAACTGTGAGGTATCTGAGCAGACCTGGGAACGAGGCAGCTTTGCCATGCAGGTTAGTGTGGTCTGCTCTGCTGGAAACTTCTTGCTGCAGTGTCAACCTCTCCACTCCTATCGAGAGTGGATGGTGCAGTGGCCAAAGTCTGGTGACTGTTCAGGGAAGGAAAAAAAAAAAAAGATTTGTTCTGGAAAAACATGTGAAATCCATAATTTTTGATGTATTTTATACTAATTGGAGATGTTCGCATATTGAAATTCAGATCATCTGTCAATTTGGTGTATCTTATTTCTGAATTATTTAGCAGTTGCTAAAGGAAGCTTGGATTTGTTTTCATTTTTTTCTGTTGAATGACATTCTGTATCAATTTTATAAGTGCATCTTGTGTGAAACTCAATAAATTCAATTTTGTAATATTTGTTTAAAAAAGGAAAAGTACAGTGTCAATATTTCTTTGTTGGTGTTCGTAGTTGGTAAATTTGCAGAGTATTTACTGTACAGTGAAAGGATAACAGTTAACAGCTCTAAGGCCAAGATGGCCCAGATCCACACGTTGGGAGCTTTTGTTGCTTTGTTTTTACAATTCTGTTGTAATGCCTAATGCAGAAGAGCTGGGCTTTTGAATATGGGAATTATATCTGCTTTTGGTGTGTGTGCACAATGCTGATGCTGTTTGCTTAGAAATCAAAGTAATTCAGAGGTAATACCTCTGAGGTATTGGAGTAAAGGATATTGCAAATGCAGCACTTCATGTTCCGCTCTCCAGAAGTGGTGGGAGCCCAACTGGGTGTGAATCTTCATAGTTTTCACTTGCTCCAAACTCTCTGATTGTTCTTGTGTTCCTGGGATTAACCCCAGGAATATCCAGCAGAATGTATTTAATGGCAGGTTGCAGCTCCATCCCTGACCCTGACTGGTCCTCTCAGGGCTGCCAATGGTTTGTTGGGGGGTGAGGGAGACAAAATGTGAAGACTGAATTTCTGGTCAATAACACAGTTCTTCATTTCTGTAACTTTTCTTGAAAAGCTCTATCTTCATAGTGGAATAAGAGCACCAGAGGATGAGCAGTGAATAAATGGAGATCTTCAATTCATAAATCCCTCCGCAGTAAAAATCTAGACAGTTCTGATGCAAGCAGTAATATTTCAGATGAAGTCACGGCTGCCAAATTAATTCCAAATACATACACTGAATGCAGCGTATATTCATAATGAGGATTATTAATTATGTGAGTACTAAGTAACAACTGTGTTTTCTATAGAGTTATTTAATTACTCTTCTGAAGCCATTCAGATGTTCATCAGCAGATGAACAAGCAGAACTTTCTCTCAAGCAGAGAAGCTTTACAGTCACAAGTACACTGTTTTCACAAGTGTTTGTATCTTAACTGCAAGAGCCTGAAACTTTTGCACTTTGCCTTGTTTGAGGGTTTTTTTTTGTAGTGCACAATTTTCTATATTCTAAATATTTATTTAAACAGGTTTTGTACATCATACAACGCCATTGTTGACTTTGCTTGTGGCTGCTATTGCAGCTTAGCTGAGATCTTGGTACAACTCTGAAGCTAGTTGATGTGGTAAACAAGAATTGCTGCAACTCAAGTGTAGTACAAATGCAGCCAAACTGTGAAACTGTGTGAATCTTAGCAATGTTTTGTCTTACAGACCAGACTATTGTGAGTAAAATAGGAATTGTACCAATTGTGGAAGTCTTGGGTAATCATGGGTTTGGGAACGCTCTTCATAATTACGAAACAGTTTTTGCATAGAACTTGAGATGAATTGCTTTTTCTTAGGAATTTGGGCTGTGTTAATTTTGCTGCCTCTAAGGAAGTTCTGGTTACTAGGCAGCTAATGAGGGAGGCTGAAACAAGCACTGAAAGCAGTGCTTTCTCCTTTATCACAAGGAAATTTTCCTCTATATAGTGGCACAAGATGCTTAGACTATGATCTCAAAAATACCTCGTGTATCATTTCTATCTTTTTCTCTCATTTAGAATAGTATTTTTACCTGTTAAGCTGTTAAGCTTGAGCCTAGACTTCTGGGGAGGTTCAGTGTCTGTTGTATTGTGATTTAAAATAAGCACTAACAGTTTTAAGGTGGATCATGGATTCGTAATACCAAAGTATGCTCTTTGGTGCACACACAACTCTAATAAGCACAAAGATGTCAAACTGCTATAGCTTCTTAAAATATTTCTCTTTTGGCAAGAATATTACTTTGAATACACTTACAATGAATGTATTTTATAGTTTGTCTATATGTAAAATGCTCTTTCTACCTTTGTTCCACAACTACCATTTAAAGCTATGCAGACTGTCAGTTCTCCCATTCACCACTTTGTGGTACAGTGGTGGTGTCAAACAAAGCCAAGGCTGCACTCTTAGAATCATAGAATCCTTAGAGTCGGAAGGGACCTTCAAGTGTCATCTAATGTAACTCCCCTGCAATGAACAGGGATGTGCACAGCTAAATCAGGTCGCCCAGGGCCTTATCCAGCCTCTCCTTGAAAGAGTCTAAGGACAGGGCATCAACCACACCACTGGGCAGCCTGTTCCAGTGCCTCACCACCCTCACTGTAAAAGGCTTCTTCCTTACATCCAACCTAAATCTACCCTCTTTAAGCTTGAAGCCATTTCCCCTTGTTAATTAGAGGCAGTTCTGTCTTCCAACCTGACAGCAGGTCATTGTGCATACAGGGCTTGGAGAGGAGCTCATTTTGGGGGAGTGCCAAGATCTGGGTTGCAGCAGCACTATCTGGGGTTCTAATTTTTTAGAGTTCCATTCTACTATAAGTTAGCTTCACTAAATAAATCCTGTGTTACTGAATAGACAAGCACTGAATTATAGTGCATTTATTACTTGCATGTTTTTTTATCACAGATGTTCCATCTCAGATTAGTGATATGAGAGGAGTGCTGCAGGAAAAGTGCATTTTAATAAAGCAACTTTTGGAGTTTGAGGAAGAAGCAGGTTTTATGTTGGAGTTGCTGATTCCTGTCCATGTTCAGTGTTTTACACGAAGAAAGTGATGAAGTTAGTATGCACGTTGACTTTGAATATCTGAAAGCATCCATTATAGTGATGTCCAGTCCTGACATGCTTACATCCTCTACTGCATTTGAGAACAAGCATTCGGGTAGCTGAGGAGTCACTTGGTGCTATTTGATGCTGACAGTATAAAATTTAAAACAGGTAATATACAGGTTTTGAAGTGCGTAATCTTGGGAAGTGATGCCTAACTTATGAGAAATGTAAAATGCTGGACATCGCTTTCTTCAGCTCAGTACGCAAGATCAGAACAGGAAGGTGCCTTAATTGGTACTGGTGTAGTCCTGGTGTCTGGACTGAGTGTCAGACCAGAATTTTCATGGAGAATTGATTTGAGCTTGACATTCTTGCTAAAGGCAGCACATAGCCATCAGCCAACTTCTTCCTATAACCAAGGCAGCAGGAGCTATGCTAAACTACTCTCTTCTGGAAATAGTTCTTGAAGTATCCTCAAAGGATAGCTAACCTTGAAGCTATGAGGCCTTGTTTTCAGGTCAGTTAACATTGCTCTTTGGACTCCTGCAAGGCAGATCTCTAATGAAAATGGAGCTTATGCTGAGGTTTGGCACTAGCTACTGTTTGGAGACAATCCCCTTTTGAGTTGTCCTGGGTCACTTAAGCTGCCTGTAAAGGTGAACAGGGAGAGCTGCTTCTGCTTCAGCTGTGGCAGTGCTTTCTGGTGCTGTTCTGTAGTTGAGTAATCATATGCTGTATTGCTTCCATACAGGCATGAATATGTTCTGTAGCCAGTGTTCCTGCTACATCTGTTTCTTAAATAGAAGAAAGATCTGGAGTCTATGTAATCAGTGATTCTTTGCAGGTGTTCTGCTAATGGTATCAGGCATTTTGTGGAACTGATTTATCTGTTTGTAGGTCTCATGTTCAAAAAGGCAAAGCACATGAGGTAAGTTTCAGCTTTTGGTCATTTATTTGCATTTAATCTGACAGATTTAGTTTATGAATGATTAAAATTCCTGCAGTCATCAATATTGTGGATTTTTGCCTGGAGTTGCCTGAGGACAGACCCCTGATATACTGCAAGAAAACTACAAACTAACAAATAAAAACAAGCCACATGGTCTCAGCTAACCACTGCAAGGAGCAAAGTAGCCTCTGGTTTATCACTGGAGTGAGCAGTCCGTGAGTAGGAAGCCAGGCTAACGAGCTCCACTATTAAGAGACAAACACAGTTTTCAAAGTTTGCAGGACTTCCGCTGTCCCTCTGAATTCTCCCTGCAGTTCAAACACCAAGGGAAGGAGTTAGGTGTTCAGTCTGCTCCCCTCTCTGTCACTTTGGATACATCAGTTTTTTATCGGTTATTCTGATGTTCTTCTGGTGTTCGTTTTGGCTGTATTCTGTAGCTTTAAAAAACAAAACAAAACAAACAAAAAAACAACTGATTTGGTCTTTGGAAGAAAATACGTTCCCTGAAATTAAACTGTAAAGGGACGGACTTTTTAAAGATTGATTGTCTTGTTTTTATAGGAATTGTCTTTTCTTCCTATAAGCACAATTACTGGTGCTGAGTTTGCCGTAGAATTCCAAGGAGCCGTCAGTAGCCTGCAGTGAGTAGTGAGGTAAGTATCACATTATCTGCATTACAAATTCACTTCTGGGTAATACGGGTACAGGGACACCTGGTAGTCTTCAAATACAATCCTGTAAAGGCTATAAACCAGAACTCCCTAATTAATGGGGAGCTGCAGCCTAAAAGCTACTTGAAACCTTTAAATCTGTTTAACATCTCGTGGAGCATTTGAAAGCCTCTCTGGTGTCTTGAAGAGAAATCACTCAGGGTAATGTTTTTACACAGAGAAATCGTCAGTGACTGATTTTCTCCTGCCCAACTTGAGGCAATGATAGGCAGACTGAGGCTTCTGAAGCTCATGTCATTTGCATGGCTGCTGATGCACTCTACAAGGAACACGTTTATAATTTATAAAACAATTTAGGCTGATAAGTAACTTTGACCACTGGAAAACAGGAATGCTTGAAAGTAGCTTCTGCAGTTGCAGGGCTTGGCTGTGAGGTGTGACTATTGTAATAACACGCATTTCAGTGCATGTTCCAGAGATACATTTGTGTATGTTGATGACAAGGACAAAGTAGGGTCAGCCTGTTTGTTGTGTCTGCACGCTCACAAGCCATGCTACTTCTTCCACTTCTCTGAAAAAGAGAGACTGTCAGCCTAGCTCATTAAAATCACCCAAATGGTGCCTGAACAGAATTCAGATGTAATGTGGCTTGCTGAGTGCATTCATTCCCCAGGCTGAGCTTCAAAGTATGCCTTTGGGAAAGCATATGCCCAGGTGAAAGTCATCCTCTGAGCAGCACTTCTCTGATACCAGGTAAGAAGCTCTCACAGAACACAATTCAGCACAGAGGCAAGCACAAGCCCTCTTGTTTGCAAGTCAGTCTAATCCTCAGCTGGTGGAGCTGGGGGACTGGGAGGGCCTGGGGTTAAGTACTTAGCAAAACAGCATTTCCTCCGCTTTGTCACACTGCTCAGGAATTTGGCCAGGTGATGGTATTACTCATAGAGAATATCAGAGCATCTTCCTACTATCTGACTTAAATTTTCCTGAAATTGAAATCATAGAATTTTTTGAGTTGGAGGGGCCCTTTAAATGCCATCTAATCCAACTACCCAGCACTGAACAGGGAACATACAGCTGGATCAGGTTGCTCAGAGTCCCGTACATCTTGACCTTGAACATCATCAGGAATAGGGCAGCCACCACCTTTCTGGGTAATCTGTGCCAGTGCTTCACTTACCCTAATCATATATTTTTTTCCTTATATTCAAACTAAATCTCACCTCTTTTGGTTTGAAATTATTTCCCCTTGTCCTATCACAACAGATCCTGCTGGAGAGTCTGTCCCCTTTTTTCTTACAGCCTGCCTTCAGAAACTGAAAGGCCACTATGAGGTTTTCCAGAGCCTTCTCTTCTCCAGGCTGAACTGCCCCAGCTCTCTCAGCCTGTCCTCGTAGGAGAGGTGTTCCATCCCTTGGAGCACTTTTTTAGCCCTCTGTTGGACGTGCACCAACAACTCCATGTCTGTCCTGTACTGAGGACTCCACATCTGGACACTGTCCTCCAGGTGAGGCCTCACCAGTGCAGAGTAGAGGGAAGGATCACCCCCCTCACCCTGCTGGCCACAATTCTTTTGATGCAGCCCAGGATGCAGTTGGCTTTCTGGGCTGCACATTGCTGGCTCATGTCCTATACCACAGGTATCCCCATGTCCTTTTCAGTAGAGCTGTGCTCTATCCTTTCATCCCCCAGCCTGTGCTGATAGTGAGAAATGCCACAACCCAGACATGAGATGTTGCACTTGGATTTGTTGAACCTCGTGAGGTTTTCCTGAGCCCACTGCTCAGCCTGTCTAGGTCTCTCTGGATGGCATCCTGTTCCTCAGGCACTCCACACTCTACAAATTGGTGTCATAGGCAAATTTGCTGAGGGTGCGCTCAGTCCCACTGTTGATGAAGATATTAAATAGCATTGGTCCCAATACAGACCATTCTTTTTGTCCATCTTGGGCATGGAAAGAAATGTAATCTCTCTCTCTCATTTCCTCTTACATCCTTGGCAGCTGAGACTATTTCATGTTTCCCTTCAGGCTCCTTTGCTAAACAACCCAAATGAGTTCAGCTTCTCTGTGGACTGCTCATCCCATGCTCATCCCGAGGCACAAATTGGGCACAGAATTCCAGCTGGTGCCTTCTCACAGAGCTGAGCCAAACCAGAGGATTACATCAGGCAGCTTTTAGTTATCACATCCTTGTATAGGATTTACTTCTTAAAAACAGCATGCTGCTTTGGACCTAGGACAGTCTGAAAGCACTGCTAGATCTATATCCTTTCCATGAAACTCCTTAGTTGTTCTCAAACCTAGACTTACATTATTCTGCAGCGATGCCAAAATCTAAAGGCCTGTATTAGAACTGCTACAGTTTAATTTCTTTTCTACCATCTCTTTCTGTGGTTTTCTTTCTGTGGTTTGAAGTGATTTGACAAATTTATGTTGGCTTTCATTCATTGTCACATTATTTTTCAAGTACTAAAAAGAACAAAACTTTAATCTGATTATTTGCCCTGGAAAAATGCTGTGAGACTACAGCTGGTTTGATCTTTTCATCCTGGAAAGCTGGCAGGCAAAGAAGCTTTCTTCATAAGCAGGAGTCCAGCCTTTCCCTACAGCTTCCCAACACTGCCCCATAGCTGAGGGTGAGAAAGCCATCAAGGAAGAAGCACCATATGCATAGAATCATAGAATCACCAAGGTTGGAAAAGACCTAAAAGATCACCCAGTCCAACCGTTCACCTATTCCCAATAGCTCCCACTAAACCATGTCCCTCAACACAACATCCAGTCTTTCCCTGAACACCCCCAGGCTCAGTGACTCCACCACCTCCCTGGGCAGTCCATTCCAGTGCCTGACCACCCTTTCTGAAAAGTAATACTTCCTAATGTCCAGCCTGAATCTCCCCTGCCGTAGCATGAAGCCATTCCCTCTGGTCCTATCACTAATGACACGAGAGAAGAGGCCGACCCCCAGCTCACTACAACCTCCCTTCAGGAAGTTAGAGAGAGCAATGAGGTCTCCCCTGAGCCTCCTCTTCTCCAGGCTGAACATTCCCAGCTCCTTCAGCCTCTCCTCATATGGCCTGTGTTCCAGACCCCTCACCAGCTTTGTTGCCCTCCTTTGAACACGTTCCAGGGCCTCAATGTCTTTCTTGCAGTGAGGGGCCCAAAACTGGACACAGTGCTCGAGGTGCGGCCTCACCAGTGCTGAATATAGGGGAACAATCACCTCTCTGCTCCTGCTTGCAACGCTGTTTCTGATGCAAGCCAGGATGCCGTTGGCCTTCTTGGCCACCTGGGCACACTGTTGGCTCATGTTCAGCCGAGCATCAATCAATACCCCCAGGTCCATTTCCTCTACACAGTCCTCCAGCCACACCGCCCCAAGCCTGTAGCGTCGCCTGGGGTTGTTGTGGCCGAAGTGCAGGACCCGGCATTTGGCCTTGTTGAAACTCATCCCATTGGCTTCAGCCCAGCTCTCCAGCCTGTCCAGATCCCTCTGTAGGGCCTCGCTACCCCCAGGCAGATCCACACTTCCAGCCAATTTGGTGTCATCTGCGAATTTACTGAGGGTGCACTCGATGCCCTCATCGAGGTCATCAATCAAGATATTGAAGAGGACAGGCCCCAGCACCGACCCCTGGGGAACACCACTCACGACCGGTCGCCAGCTGGATTTGACTCCATTCACCACCACTCTCTGTGCCCGGCCCTCCGGCCAGCTCCTTACCCAGCCAAGAGTGTACCCATCCAAGCCTCTGGCTGCCAGCTTCTGCAGGAGAATGCTGTGGGAGACAGTGTCAAAGGCTTTGCTGAAGTCTAGGTAGACCACATCAACAGCCTTTCCCTCATCCACCAGATGGGTCACTAGATCATAGAAGGAGATCAGGTTGGTCAAGCAGGACCTGCCCTTCACGAACCCATGCTGGCTAGGCCTGATCCCCCGTTTGTTTGTCTCTGGGATGTTTGTCTCCGCATGTTTGTCTCTGGGATTCAGTTGGCCCTTCCTGACCTTTGAGCAGAAGAATTAGCATTCATAAGTACAAAGCACCACCACTGAAAGGGTCCTGTTTGACCCTTTCACAAGACAATCCTATTTAAACATCCAGGATCATGTGCTGAGCAATTCTTTGGGGCCATCCACCAGCAGTTGTGACAAAAGCATGAACCATATCCTGAGTAGGAGCCATCCTGTCATGCCCAGCTGAAATTCACCAATTCCTACTGTTTTTCCCAGCACTACTACTGTGAAACTTGGTTTCAAGTGGGTCACCTGTCATTTACAGCAACAAGGAGTGAATTGTTACTTGCTGGCACAATACTGGAGCATCAACTTAAACTGTCTTTCATCTGATGGTTTCGTGTTAAGAGCCAGAGCAGAGGAACCTTGCAATACACTCATTTCCTTTCTACTAACCCCGGGAGATAAGGAGCACAATGAATCATTTTCTTCATAGCAACGTTTTTAGTGGAAGGATGGTATCACTTGTTCTTGATCATCTTTATCTAAAGAAGCCTAATGTTCTCTCCTCTGGATTCTATAATTTCTGTGCATTTTGAAATGTCATACCCAAAGTGGAGGCAGTTCTCCTGTCAAGGCTTCACTGCTAACAAAAACAAAGAATAATTACTTTCTTTCCATTAGATGCTCTTGTTGACTTGCCTTATGGCTGACAAAGCAGATCTTTCATGAAGTTGCTTTGATCAGTGTAGACTTTGGACACTTCCCATTGTAACAGCATGGCCAGCTGCACTGAGCCTGAACGAGACTTCAGGAGGATTTAGGTGTGAATGGATTTTATTTAGGCACCAGAATATTCAAAGGAAACTGATTTGTGATGTCTATGGAAATCACCACTTTTGTTTATTAAGGTGCTAATAGCTATAAATACCACTTGGTGATTTTGTTTTAGGTATGACTCTGAGGCCTTCATTTTAGACAATAAGTCAGGTTTTTTTTTTTTTTTTTTCTATGACCCAAAGCAGTCAATTAAGCTTTGATATCAGCTCCAATTACAAAATCACCATCCTGACATAAAATCCTAGATGTAGAGTTGTGAAGGAGGGATGAACGGTGCAAGATTTTCTTGATTTCCTTTGCACTTCAGTAATATTTACATTTGCACATCCAGTGAGGTGTCAAAGATTTTGATATTTTCAGTTGAGCACTGAAGTAAAATACTCCAGGCAAAAAGGTTCCAAGCCTTCCTCTCAGTGGAATACTGTCAGAGTGTGAAGAATAAGAAAAATTATTTCACCCTGACAGGTTTCCTGCGCAATGTATGTCTTGTATATCGTGCTAATCCAGAGTAAAGGCCATTATTGTCAATAATGGGGAAAAAAAAAGTTTAACATCTATTAAAAACAAAGAAACCACATCATATTTTAAGGCAAATGATAGCAATTTCAAGAGCTCTACAATCTACAAGAATCTTTAAAGGGATGTGGAACAGCTCCTCAGTCCTAGCTGACTTTCCCTAATTAAAACAAATTAAATTAGTAACTCTTAGGTTTCAAGTTGAAAGCAGGAATATAACTTGCCCTTCAATGCATTAGGATTTAAAGATATCTTTAATCTGAAGTAATTAATTAGGAAATATACCGTAGTTCCCCCTAGGCAATTCCTTTAGCAAACAACTGGCTCTTCTTAAAAGCTTTAGTGTGCCTGAAGGTGATAGGCATATTAAAATGTATGCCTCAAAATCTATAGTAGCTTTCTCTTGAGCCACAATCCTTTCTGCTTTTTGAAATGTGCAAGAAATCCCTGTGAAAATACAATACCATGCTTTCACATTTCAGACAACAATCTCAAAAACAATAAATCTCAATTAAGCTTCACAGCAGCCCTCTCTCCCACAGTGGGACATAGAAGACTGTTTCTACTTAAGAAATTCATGAAACAAAGGACAGGGAATCTAAGTCCCTGATTCAAAATCTGCCCTATAGTCAGAAACAAAGACAGGAAGACCACTAGAGCTGGAGCTTGCTAAAGAAAAGCAATTCCTGTCTCTTTTGGCTTGGCATGAGGAAACAATTGGCTTTCCTGACATTGTGCTTGGATTAATCAGGGATAGGTGCAAGTGTGTTTCAAGCTCAGGCATTACTATTACCCACCCTGCAGTCTATCTCTAGTGTCCAGAATTTCCAAGAAAGTTCTTTCTCCTTCTGAAGCAGCGTGATCAATACGTGTCATGGGACTTAAACATGAACACACACAACTTTTGGATTCCATTCCCTTTTCTCAGTCCTCCTGGATACAATCTTTTTTCTTAATATACTTCTGGAAGTTTTTGTCTGTAACCTGAAAGCTAGAGTCTTATTCTCTAAAATAAAATGTAGATTTTTCATACAGTCAGAGGACTCCAGGAGTTCAAGCCTTAGGAAATAAAAGTAGTGATTGAGAGAGAGGTTGTGGATGCCCCGTCCTTGGAGGTGTTCAAGGCCAGGTTAGATGGGGCCCTGGACAGCCTGGTTTAGCATTAAACATGGAGGTTGGTGGCCCTGCACGTGGCAGGGGGGTTGAAGATTCATGATCCTTGAGGTCCCTTCCAACCCTGGCCATTCTGTGATTCTGTGATTCTGTGAAGTGCAAGTGTTGTGAGGTTGGCATGACTGTGGTGCAGAAATGAGGCTTGCCTCCTCAACTATATGTTTTCTCTCAGGGTTAAATCTCCCTCTATTGCAGGGAACTCACAGAAGTAGTTTTGCACACTATTACCATATAATTATATAAGCTTATTAAGAGCAGTCATTCTGAGAACTGAACAACTCCCAATTCCTATCTCCATCATGACCACACTGGTTAGTGTTGCCTCACCTATGCTTGGAGCTTTATTTTGAGGCAACAACTAGAACAGACCCTTTTATAAATAAAGCTGTTGCTTGCAGAGCAATTTATTTTGACTGAAAAGTTGTCAGAAGTTCAGTTTCCAGCTGTGTACAACCCTCTGCCACTAGTAATGCTGAGAGGATGGTGGGCATGGAACAGGGTCCCCAGGGCAGTGGTCCCGGTACAGAGCTGATGGAGTTCAAGGAGCTTTCAGTCAATGATCTCAGACAAAGGGTTTGGGTTTGGAGTGGTCCCATGTGGAGCCAGGACTTGGACTCTATGATCCTTATGAGCCTTTTCCAACTTGGGATATTCTATGATTCTATGAAAAGGTAGAGATAAACACGGCTTGTGTTTGTGCTCAGAGTCATCAAGAACATTTTTTTTTCTAGAGCACCTGCCACTGATCCTAACAATCTCTTTCTCTGTGATCTATCCATTTTTTGATGCTTATTTTCCACCCATGCAGTTAGTGTGATGTGGTATACCCTTTTATGGCCACCATATGTTGCAAAGCCGAACTCTGCAGGGAGACCAGCCGGTGCTGCTCAAGCTGTTGTAGTGTTTGAATGAAGCTGCTGGAGCTCTGCCAGGGGAGATGGCTTTGAACCCACCCTTCTGTGTTTTTCTGTGCTTGTTTCCCAGATGCTGAAATATTCCTTATAGGTCTAAGGATGAGGGAGGACAGTTACATGCACACGAGAACATGGCAGTTCATGTAATCCCCACAGACTATCAGCAATAGAGTTGTGGAGCTGAGATTTGACTGTTCATGAAAAAAAAAAAAAAAGACTCTGGGGAGGAAAATTCTAGGGTTATGTGCTGCTCTATCCAGTCATTGTTTGATGTCCAGTGCAAAAATACAGAGCAGTTACGTTACTCGAAATTTCCTGAGGAGTATCGGAGGAATATTTCTGGCAGCACTTACTCTGTGGATTCTGTTTTTAAAAGAGGTTGAGTGCAGATGAATAAAGGGCAGTGTCGCAGACCAGTAGTGGTGGAGGCACTGCTTCTTCCGGTGAGCTTTGCTTAGAGATATCATTATTTCTGTTTTAGCTATTAGCACAAGTATGCTTGGGGAGTTATTGTTATAATCAAGTGGATATATATGAAAATATCTGGATAAATTATTAGAATCGGAATCATGGAATCGTTAAGGTTGAAAAAGATCTCTAAGATCATCTAAACCAATCATTCTTCTGCCACCAATACTACCCACTAAACCACGTCCCTCAGTGCCACATCTCCACGTTTCTCCAATACCTCCAGAGGCAGTAACTATACCATCTTTGTGGGCAGCCTGTGCTGGTGCCTTACTTTCTGAAAAGTAGTTTTTCCTAATATCCCACCTGAATATCATTCCATAGACCTGAGGCTCTGTGCCAATCACCTTTGTGGTAGGAGAACACAAGACCATGCTGTCTCCAAAATAAGGAAGGTGTTATTCACACTGTATAGGTAATAGAGGGATTTTGAGTGATAAGGGCATGTATGATATGGACTATCATATTGAACAGAAGTATGAGTGCAAATAAAACTCAAATCTTTCCAGTGAGCTGCACTAGATAGAAAGAAACAGACAAACAAGATGAGACGCCCAATATTTCAAATAATTTTTTTTTCACAGCATAATGCGACTGTGTGCACCTAGAAAATACTGAAAATGCTCCAGGTTGATCAAAAATATCTCTATTTTGTGCAACAGGAAATTAAAAGAACTTATATTTTACATGCCTTGAGGTTGCACATTGCTCCAAAGCACTCATTGGAAGAGAGGGGATGTCACCTTCCCCATAAGCCGGGTACAGACAGGACTGTGAACATGACGAGCACAATCCAGCTGGCAGCCTGAGGATGGACAGGCTCCACTACTGACATTTTCTTGGGAAAGAAGAAATTGTTCCCACAGGATGAATTCTTAGGGAATTGCATGGGTGAGGTTTATCTTCTTCTTTATTTTATTTTTTTTCTTTTAAAGATTGCCATTCCTGTGAATTTAAGCGGCTTTGTACTGTGAATTGCATCTATTTTGAGTACTACAGACTAGCTTTTGTATTAATATTATGAATATCAGTTATGGAACCTGAAGCCTTATCAGTAAGACTCAAATCCCATTAGTATTTCATTTTGCATAAAGTATTCAGAATGAATTATATCTATTTTCAGAGAAAAAGGAGGAGTGTAGTAGTAAATGGGGGAAAAAATTAATGTAGGAAAGTGTGGCCTGAAGTGTGCATCTGAGACATGGGAAGTCAGACATAATGAATAGGAAAATGTGCAGTTAAATTTGAATATTTTTTGTAGGTGAATGATGGAAATTGCACAAAGTGATGTGTAAGTAATGCACATAAAATTAGTTACTATGGCTTACTGCTTCTGAAACAGAGGAGAATGTACCAGTAGGTGCCTGACAATAGCTCCCCAAGCAAGTCTCTAAGCTGCATAAACACTCACAGGTCCCAGCAGCCACCAAGAAGGCAGACTGACAATTTGGGGATTTCATTTTGATGATTCCTCTTTCCCTCCTGCCCTCACTCATCACGAGGGCTTTTCTGTGGCTATACGGATGGGAGCTCCCGATGCATGATGTTTAAATAGTGAACTTCAGTTTCTGGAAGGTAAATTCACATAAAATGCATTTCCTTTCTGTGTACTACTGAAAACAAGTATATACACGGTCTAATTTGTTTATACAATCTCAGAGATGGACATGTGTTGTACATGAAACTAAAAGAACAGCTGGCTCAAGCTAGATCCTCTAGATTGGAAACACTAATTAATGTTTTTCTAAAGGCTGTATCTCGTATTGCAAGTCATCCAGGACTAAAGAGGAAAGATATTCACAGCAAGAAACCCAGCATTTTAATATTTGTATGCTACTGAAATCTCCATTCTAAAGCAGCACAAATTTACCCTGGTTTTTTTTTATCTCTTTCTGTATTCCTAAATGGCTTTGCAATAGTTAGGATTTAGCATAAAATTATTACAAAGACAGAAGGCACTGGGCAACTAGTTTTTCTCTATTCCAGTATCCTTATCTACTTTTTTATCTACCTTTCTACTCCGGTAATGGCAGTGGTCTAGCCAGCGGAGGAAGTCTTGGATAACCATTGCCTGGTAGGAGCATGAAGAGCTGGTGCTTCTCAAAGCAGAGCCACACATCTGGGACTCTTCCCTCAGCCTTCTCCCTGCAATGTTTATGTAAGTCTTGTGAAATCCTGAGAAAGTCAATCCCCTGAATATTGTTCCAGTTGCAGAGGACAAGAAAGCACCATTTGCCTTGTCTGTGAGCTCCACAGGTTAGCCTGGGGTTCTTATTAGTGGGCTTGGGTCTTCTTTCCATTGACATCAGTATTCAGATCTTTATTTCAGCCTCCTTGCTTCCTGCCATGCTTCCTGCCATGCTGGCAAAACACTCCCAGGTAAAATTAACACGGTGGCTTTGGTGGCCTCCTATTAGGCTGTGCATTGCCTTGCTGGCAGAGGCTGTCCCTCTCTATCTTCCTGCCAGATTTACTGTCTATCAAGAGAGCTTCAAGAGACTTTTCAAACTGCACGTTTGAAATACAGAAGATCTTTCCATGGAGCAGAAGGCAAAGTTTTGTTCCTTTCTGGAAAGTATCTAGCTGAACTGACATGAGTTAACTCTTCCAGCAACCATCTCAGGTAGATACAATATTCATGTTTGGAGACGAGGAACATTAGGGTAGCTGTTGTACCGAGTGATGTGGTTTAGTGGTATGGTGGTGATGAGTCAAAGGTTGGACTAGATATCTTAGTGATCTTTCCAACCTTAAGGATTCTATGATGCTATGAACATTTTGCTCTGGATATGGAAAACTAGGTCCTGTCCAGCACATTCAGAACGGATAAACAAGCTGTCAGACATCACTTTAATGGTGAAAATAACTTTGTGTGGATGACAGAATGAGGATAAATGCGTTTAATATGAAATCTTGTTATAGGTGGATGCATAAACTGCATCTCATACACAGTAGCATAATTAATAAAGCATTTTTAAGGTTCTTATAGCACGAACTGTGTGTGGAAACTTCTTCCTTTCCATTAGTATCTTAATACATGGGCAAAACAGGCAGCCGTTGAAGCTAGTCTGAGAGGAAAAGCAAAAGCCTAACAGGAGGCTTTGTGTACAGACTCGGGCACTGCTGCTTTAGGAAGGGTTTTGGCTACATGAGGAGAGAGCAGCTTTGCAGCAGCTCTGCCCCATCCTTCAATAGGATGCCAACTGTACCCGAGCAATGCTTACAGCTGGAGAGTGGATGCTCCAATTGGGCTGCCAGCTGGGTTAAGAACTGCTCTATCCTTGCCCTCTCTTAGCCTGTGTGAAGTTGAACCTCTTTGTGTTTGTATCCATGACACTGATTGCAGCATGCCTCTCTGCTGTTGCAGAGCAGTAGTTTGAGGTGTGAATCAGTGGCTGCTCTCTGCTGGTAGTCTTCTGCCCTGATTCTGATAGCAATGATAGCTATGTGGTGCCCTTTGTCTCAGTCAGAGCACAGCAAAAGGGAAAAGCTCTCAGTGATGCAAATGCTGCAGTTTCATTTCTAATGTTATTTTACTATCTGGAAAAAAAAAAACTTAGCACTGCCTGAGGGCTTCTGCACTTGTTATGCCTTGTGACTAATGCAAAAAAGTGCTTAAGTGCAACTCTTCCTTTGTAACTGGACTCGCCGTGTATTTACCTAAGCCATTCTCTTTTGGGGACAGCTACATTTAATCATGTGTGCTTGAATCACAGTTTGGTGCTCCTCAATTTAGTACTGGCCATCCAATATTTTTATCTCTGTACTAGGGTCAGAACAGAGAAATAATCACGTGAGATTCAGCAAGGCTTTATGTGTCATACAGAGTATAGATGCTAATCTTCTACAGGCAAACTCACTTCCCACCAAATGTAGCTGATAGAAATACAGAGGAGTCAAATTCTCCATATATATAGACAGATATTTCCTTGAGAATTTGGTGAAACTGCTGTGCAGTCTTCATGCAAAAGCAAAGAGTTCCAAGGTGAGAATAGAAGTGTTCAAGTTGATGGCCAGGACAGAGGCACAGGCTTAGTGCAGGGTATGTTTGTTAGGGTTTCACAGCACAAGATCTGTTAATGCATTAAGAGGGGTTACATTGGTGGAAATATCTGTGCTACACAAAGGCCTGAAGTAAGAAGACACATGTGGCCCGATCATTTTGGAAATCTTAATCTATTTATCCTCTTTAGTATCCATCTTGTTAAACATGTAGAGCACTAAATAAATTGGTGCAACTTAAATATTTATCAGATATCTATCTCCCTGCGTGTTTAAGTAGCAAGCAGGCAGCCAGTCAGAAACATTTCCTTTTCTTCCCATCTCTCCAGGATCATCTGCATTTCTCCTCTTCTCTTCAAAGGCGCAGCAGTGGGGTCACTGCAATGTGGATGGAATCTCAGGCTGTGTCTCCATGGCCAGGTGGCTCACACAGGATGCTGGAGCAGAGCCCATCAGGGACAAAAGGCACAGCCCTGGTTGCGGGGTCAGCTCTTGGTATGACAGTTTCATGCTGTTTCTCAGCTTTGGTCACAGCTATGAGCAGGTGTTTCAGCATATTTTTATTTGGAACAAGTTTTGTTTACCTCTGTGATTCCAAATCTTTCTGGAACATCAAGGTGTTCTGTTGTGATAACGTTTGCTGCAAATAAAAACTTCTGCATGTTCACTAAGAAGTTCAAAAGGAAAAAAAATCAATTATTGTAATGTACTACAAAAACACAGAAGCCATTAACACAGCCTCATCCCATATTCTGTTTCTACTGGTGACCATGGTATGTTTTAATGGTCCAAACACTTGTGCCAGGTGCACACAGAGCAGTGTAATTAGAATTCATTTCCAACCACTTCACACTGTGCTGATGCCATTGGAACACAAACACACTCCTTGCTGCCTGCAGTGAGGGGGGAAACAGCAACGAGGGGTCCTGGCCCAAGGACAGTGTGCTGCAGAGCTGGGTTTGGTCACCACAGGCATCAGTCCTGCAGCAGCTCCACTGGACCTGGAAATGTTTGGTTTTGAGCTCCCTGCTTCCAACCTGCATAAATGGTGATAGGGCTGATACAGCATTTTTATTTTGCACTTCAATAGCATCTTCCCCCTTGGAGCCATGCACTTCACAAACATTTCCATTTGCTTTTTACCAGCAAGGAAATAAATGAAAAGAGAGATTGTAATACTTTTCTGTCACATGCATTACAAATTGGTCACAAAATCAACAAAAAAAAATCAAAACTCTCTGACTCCTAGTTTTGTGCTATTGCAATTCTGCTCTGCATGCAGCCAAGAAGGCTGGTGGGTATGTAAGTATCTTCACTGCACTCAGCATGGCAGCTAGGTATCAGCTGTTCAGTGATGACCTCTGAAGAATTTCAGGTTGTGTCTTTATGGACCCGGCTCTGTGCCTCCCAACACCTTCCAATGACACAGTCTTGCCCCATAAATAGAGGCATTCAAAACCAGGTTGGATGGGGCCCTGGGCAGCCTGACCTAGTAGATGACAGCCCTGTCCACAGCAGGGGGGCTGGAACTGGATGATCGAGGTCCCTTCCAACCTAAGCCATTCTGTTCTATGATCCTGTGACGCAAGGTGTGGAGTGTTCCTTATAAATTATGCAGGTGATACTATTTTGAGAGACAAGCATTTTGGAGACATTCTTTTGCAAAACATACTTGATAAATGAGTAAATTCCTAATCAAATATACGAAGTTAAGGAAATGGAAGTGCTAAAGAGGGAAGAATCAAATGTAATAAAAAATAGTATTAATTAAAAGCAACATAAAGACCACCAGCGAACAATAGCCTGGATAACAGAAGATTCTGGAATTTGCAAAGACACAAATATACCAAGTATGCACCAAAGATGGAGTGCTCTTTCCAAAAAGGCAAATTCAGCAGTGCACCAAGAGGAACACTCTTGGCACGACCAGAGAAGCCATCAGCTTGCTTCCTTCAGGAAGGCGGTACAATCACACACTGGCACAAGGGAATGGAGTTTCTTAAAGGTATACACAAATTATGGAGATGTTGGAAGAGATAAATGAAAACCTGTTAGGATAACTTTGAAGGGGCTGGGTTTTGATCCAGAAAACAGAAGAACAGAGGAAGGACATGGTAACACGCTCCAGTGCATGTTCCAGTATTTGAACAGTGCTATAAAAGCAGAGACAATCAATTATTCTCCATGTCCACTGGGGGTAGGATAAGAAGAACTGAACCCAGTTTGCAGAAAAGAGTATTTAGGTTAGATATTAGGAAATGTTACTAATTATGAGCATAATTAAACGTTGGACCAGGCCTCTTAAGGGACACAGGGCATCTGCTCTTGTTCCAGACAGTGCTGGACAATGCCTAGGGGGGCTCTGGACGTTGCAGATGGGAAATGGGGCCGAACCCCCTCCCTACTCAGTGTCTGTGATGTATTTCTGGAGCTCTGAGATACAGTGCCCAAATGAAACAATATTCTTGATGCTGCTCTCTGTCCTAGCAACTGTCTGTTCTCTGTAGCAACTTCTAGACAGAAAGCAAGGGGCTAAGCTAAAAAGTTAGCTCCACCTGGTTGAACAACTCAATGTAAGGCTGAATAGAAGTGCTCCAGAGTTATGTTTTATTTTGGTCGCAAATGAGTTCAAAATGACTTCATAGTACGATCAAAGCACTGCTAAATCTGGGCTAAACCTTTTCCTGCCCACTGAGAAGAAATGACATTCCGCAGATTTGAAATACAGCAACTGAGGCTGCCTGGATACAAAGGTTAACCTAGACAGATTAATATGAGCCAGCATAAATCTCTTAATGCTATTCCAAATGCTAATAGTGACTGACATTATAGGGTTTCCTGGAACTAATTTAGGAAGACGAGAACAGTTTGCAATAAAAAAATTGTTTATCCAATAAGAAGAGCAAAATTCTTTAATTACCAGGCAATTTAACCAATTATGATCTCATTTAATACAGAAATCATTTCTAAACACAGAATACTTCTGTCTGATTTCCCAGACGCTGCACTATCCTGCACAGTGCTTTCCAAGCAGAGATTCAGATGTGTTGACAAAACCCTGGGAGAAAGGCGACTCTTATTACAACCATTTTTCTCTAAGTTAGGGAGGAGGGGGGCAGATAGATGCACAGGAGAGCTTTTATCTTTTCTATGGCTGTCCCCCAGTCTTTTGTTTCAAACCTTGAAACAGACAGCCCTGCTTCAGAGGAAATGAAACTCTTCTCCTCAGCACACAGGTGTTCCATGGAGATGCGCTTGAAGCTTTTTGCCCATGCACACTCTTCCTTTTTATTTCTTTTATAGAAATGACAAATGTGAGACTATTGTGGATCTGGCAGAGGCATAGCTCAAGTTGTAAGAGCCTTGGGGAGCTGAGCCATTTGACTGTGAGTAATCCTAGCTCCCAAACAGAACATCAGAGCCTGGTAGTATTGCAAATCCTGCTTCAGCAGCAAGGAACGCTGTGGAAGATTTTCTCCCTCCCTAAAATTGGTGAGAAAATGTATACTGAAAATCTTTAGGCACCCAATTATAAAATGTACTAGCTTGCTCCTCCATCACAGAACTTCAGTGTTAAAAATGAAATTTGATTTCGCTGTCAAAATCAAAAGACAACGTATTCAGCCTACTGTCTTTCAGAAGCAGCAAAAAAGGCTGCAAAAAATGAGTACTGAAGTGGTTATATTATACACAGTCTTATGCTGGAAATTCAACTGGGAGGTTTTTTCAAGGGCTGTGTCAGTAAGTACAAATTAGTAATATTTGATGTACACCAGAACTCCAGGTTGGCTGACAGCTACACACAGGTAGAACTCCTCTCGTGGGGTTTAAGTAAACTGCATTCCAGTTTCAGAGCAGACTTTCCTACTCACAGATTTCACATGGGCAGGAAATGCTTGTCATGTCATTTCTCTGTTCTCACAATTTGGCAACAGTTGAGTGGAACTGACCTGCATACTTTTTTATGTTTTGCTGGGTTTTGCCCAGTATATTGAGATACATTGTAAGCTACTTGAAATATATGTAGTCATAAAACCAGCCTGCAATGTGCATGTTTAGTAATACGAAACAGCTGCTAAAGAAAGCTCAAAATACATCCAATGTGCACTTTTTAATTGTCTGCTTGTACTGCATCAGCCCTCGGCTCATACAGAATATATAAACTAATATATAAAATGTTTTACTACAGTGCGTCGCGGAGTACTTTTCACAGGATGATTGCTTCTACAACTGAAATACGATTTGGGAATTTATTTCTTTTCCTCAGTACAAATAGCAACAGCTACAAATCTGCCAAAGCAAGTATATAAGCCTGTACAGAAGCAGAGGCAGCTCGTGGTGTAACAGAAAGTGATCTGGCAGCCTTGGAAAAGCTTTCCTAAATGTGGTGAAAAGTCCCCTCATCTGGACATGTAAAGTGAGACACATCAAAACAACTCTAATCCTTTGGTACTGTGGGACTGTTCATAGCTCTTATGCAGCTGTTCAAAAGAGTAGAAATGAAATTGGAAGCTGGATGTAGACGAGTAAATTAAAGCTAACAGTTTCATTTGTTAATAGGGGAACAAGTGGCCATTCAGACAGTTCATATTCCCACAAAGATCTGCTGCTGTCTGAAGTCTTCCCTCCAGAAGTCTGCTGTGCCTGATGAGTTTGATGTTGAAACCAGTATGTGAGCCTCCATGACTTGATGTATGTTGTACGTATGAATCACACGCAAAGCAGTCAGAACAGTCCTCCCTGGCTCAAAAAACCACGAAATAGCACTTCATCATTCATTTTCTTATTAGACAAAGAGCAGACCAAAAACCACAGGACCTAATGCAGGTGATGAGTAAGTACCAGGATGAAAGTTTCGTCTTCCCTTCACCCACACTGCGTTCAAACTCAGTTTTCTGTGCCTGTGTGGCCAAAGGACGCGCTCAGGTGAACAATGTCCTGCCTGGCTCCCGGGCTTCAGCATCCCTTGAAGATAATACATGATCTAATACATTCGCAGCCAGAGACTGAGCGAAGAGCAAACCAGCATAACAACGATGATGTGCCCTGGCTGCACTCACCAGCACGACTGTGAGCTCAAGCACAGAGGCAGGGAAGTCTCAGCCTGCAGCGGGGCAGATCCAAGTGGCACACCGAGGTCCTGGGTGTGAGGCTTGCTCCTACTCAGGCTAGAGTTCAAGAGTACAGTTTAGCTTTAGGGCAGCGAGAGCCTCAGGCACCCTCCAACACTGTGTTTCTTGTTCGCAAATACTTTGTGTTGCCATGAAATACTTTAATGCGGAAAATAATTTGACATTCTGACTTGCTAAAAGGCAAAGGAGCTCAGCTAAAGGTCAGCTTCCCTTCTTTATGTTTTTACCAGTGGGAACATTTTTTCCTTTCCCTGGTCTTTCATCCTTTAATCAGCAGGGAGGTCAAATACAGAAAATAATGAATTAATGAGAATATTAGTAAAAAATCCCATCTCCTCCATAAAATTCTGAAAACATTTTCCTTAATAAGAAAAAATCCATTACATTACAGAGGAGAAAATGGCATTTATGCTTGAAGCAAGTTACCATCAGGGCTGGAATCTTCTCTTGCTCAGCCCTAATAAAGATTTTTGTGCCAGCCATGAGAGGGCTGAGAAACAAGCTGCGAGGTGGCAGAGGAGAAGCTGCACATCTGCTTTGCATGATAACAGCGCGTGGGGAGCAGGCTGCCTTCCCAGTGTCAATGGAAAGCAAGGCTTCAGGATTGGAAGGGACAGAAATACTGCTTCCTTTAAGTGTGCACTTTAACAAACGAGAGAGAGGAAAAAGCTCATGACTGAGCCCAGAAGCATAGGCTGAGTTATAAGAAAAAGTGTTCTCTGCCACTCTACAAGAAACTTAGTGATCAGACACAAAGGACTCCGCAAAGGACTAATAAGAGTCACCCTATCCTGTTAATAAATGCTCAGCTGAGGTACGGTCTGTGTGAGATAAATAGTTACCTCATGCAGTTCATTTGAGGAGACTTGCACTAGTTGTAAAGTTAATAATAGCAACTGGGGCGAAGGGGCCTTGTCAGGTTAACACTGTGATGTGTGCTGTTTGTGTGCTCCCTGCAAGACGTTGTGAGTTGTGGTGGTGTCATTCTCCCTGGAAACATAATGAACAGATGGATGCTTCCTTTTCTGGTACTTTCTTTTCCTACCGATATTCTATATTGATATTAAAAATAACCTTCTCCCAATCTTCTTTACTCCTGTCAGGCAGAATTTACTCCAGAGCAGACAGACAAAAGAAGGTCACTGCAGCAGCTAAGCTCATAAGGTAGGATTACGTTTTGTGGGAGGCATGGGAGAACTACACTGCATGAGGGGACTTCTGTATATCGAAGGGTCACTCACAGAGAGGAAAATGGATCCGTTTCTTCCTGAAAATTGACTTCTGGGATCAACATGTTTGCTTCTGTGCTAGCTTTCAGGAGTGCACTCAGTTTGGCTGATTAATTATTTCTGCAGTGGTTTGTTCCTACTGATATACAGATACTCACTTTAATACCTTGTCTAAACTGTATGTTACAGCTTTTCCTGCCTGTGGGATTGCACAGGTCCCAGCTCTTGTGGCCACATCCTCCATCAAGCTGCTTGTTACCTACAGCTGCTACAGAGATCCCATGATCCAAGTCTCTGCATCACTGCAGCTGGAGTAGCTGTTAGCCATTTCTCCCCAGTCTTCTTTCAAAAAAATATTAGAACCTGGGCAAGCTCCTTTTGTTCCAGGGTGAAAAGGAGATGTGCCTTTCCCATTGTAATTTCAAGCTTCTTGGACACACTAATTTATCAGAATGCCACACATCAAGACTTGCAAGCAAAAATAAAACATGGAGATGATGGCAAAACTGGGTGGGGGGAGCTCAGAGAAGAAGTGACAAGCGCAGAGCACATGCATCATGCAATCCCTGTCATTTTGTAACTTTATCTCTGAAATCTGTTCGAGCAACTAGTAGTGTTTTCCATCAGATGAAAAGAAATGAATATAATTCTTAAGCTGTTTGAGGAGTTGTCATGCAGATCTATCACAGTTGTGAGGAGGGGGCAGAGCGCAGTGTAATGGCAAGGCGTATAGCTGACAAAGCACCAGCTCTGTGAAGGCGTGAAGTGATGTACAGCGGCATAAATCTTGTGTTCGGATGAAGGCAAGCTTTACTGAGATTATATCACAAACTGGCATGAATCAAAGGTCTACGATGAAATGCCATGCTATTTGCTAAGTCTGAGAATGAATGTGAGTCAGATTGTCTATTTCCTTTATTCTTTTCCCTCAGGAGTAAGAAATTAAACAAATACATTGTAAGCTATAGCACACAGCAATTGTGCTGTTTCCCACCATTCTTATAAGTCCTGATCCTTCCTTTAAAATTTCTGTGGTTGGTGTATAATAGTGCGACATGTTCTTTCCTTGACATTTCCCTGCCTCCTGTCACCCCAGCCCCCTATTTTCCCAGCGTCTGCAGAGTCCGGGCTACAAACTCACACAGACCATAATCCTTTAAGCCTCACATCCCACACGAGAATTAAGGACAAGGCAACTGTGGATGTCAGAGAGGGGACAGACAACAGGCACAGGGACATGAGCAGGGGGAGGATATGGGTACACGGGCAGGCACTGAGTGCTGCCAGGTTGGTTGTGAGGGCCTGTATTTCTCCTGCCCCTGTATTTCTGGCTCAGACAGAGGGCAGGGCTAGGCAGAAAGAAGAGTCAGGAGGCAGGGAAGGACTTGGAGGTTATAATCCATAGAAACTTGAGAAAAATGATAACTGGGGTACAATGTCTGTAAACCACTTATCTCTACAACCCCAGCGCAGGGAAGGCACGCTGTTTCTCTCTCCCACATCCATGCACGCTTCTCTCCCTGACAACACTCCGAAAACAGCCAGGGGAAGTCTAAATGCAACACAAGGGCTTTTTAGCCTCAATCTTTTTCTTTCTGGGAGAGGAGAAGGTTGGACATCTGATTTTAGTTCTCTTCAGGCAATGCTATACCTAGCGCAACTATGACCAATGAAAAAGGTTAGTTATCTAATAGACCTTTAATCACAGGCACTGCTTAAAAATCAATTACATGATACAGCTTATAGTTAAGCTCTAAAACTCGTGTATCTTCCTGTTATCTGAGGATTTTTCTCTGAGATAACAGAGATGATTGATACTCAGCCAGATTTCCAAATGCTCAGTGCAAACAAGCACAGAGCAAGTTTCTTCATTCAGCTGTTCCTATTTTGGACACATATTTCAGAGCAGGTTTTCAAGGGCCTTAGAACCTACTGTGCTGTGGTTTGACAGAGCACTTCCTCACTGATGTCAGCAATGAGGGGTTTTACTATTCTGGGGACCGCAGTGCTGAGATCATTTAAAAGTTCTGACCACAGAGGATAAAGACAGAGGGTGTCTTGATGAATTTTAGTCCAAGTGTCCCAAAACAGAAAGGACCACAGGAAGAAAAATGTGTGGTCCCTGGAAGAGAAGTTTTCTTGATATTCTTTCAGCCTGCTCTGACTGTGTGCAGTTTTCACACGTTCCTTTTTTCAGATGTGGCAGCAGCACACGTGCAAATCTGGTAGCAGCATGTTCACGGCCAAATGTCAGGCAGGTAAATGTGCAGCCAAGCAAACCTGGCCTCCGCTGTGACATGGACAGGGACTGCAAGCTGGTGCAGTATTTCCCACTTCACAGTTGTCCACCCCTACCTGACATGCAGAAGAAACATCAGGGAAAGGTCAACAGCTGCTCAGAGCACTTTCAGGCCAGACATACACTTGGCTTGCCAGCAATACAGTGAGAAGCAACTGAAGAGGTCAGGCTTCCATCCACCGTATCTCAGTGACACATTAACCAGGTCTTTCTCAGAAAACACATTTTTAGTACCTAACATGGATAATGTTCATCAGGAAACTGGTGTTGCCTTAGTTTGCTCAGGAAGCACCTCCATTAACAGAGCTGCTCTTCATTTAGTCTAGTTTGAACTCTTCTGTGTGAACATTCATGTCTTTTTCCTGTAAATCTAGTTGTATGTCCTGCTTGCAAACTGCAGCCACATCTCACTTAACAGCCCTGTGGTAGCCTACCATTAACCTCTACTAAATCTATTGTGTTAATTAGTAATCCAAAAGAAAATCTTAGTGTCTTCAGCTCCAGAAGGGCTCAATGTCCTTAATTTTCATTCAACACGCCTCTCTTCCATATTCCCACATGGCTATCTTTGATTTCTGGCTTACTTTTCTGCTGTTATTTATTGCTGTAGCTATGTGCCTTCACTCTGCAGTTTAAAATCAGTCAAATGGCACCAAGATTCAGCTTCTCTCTTCTAACACTGCACAGAAGTGCTAGAAATCAAACCCACCAGATCATTAGATTAATAGTGTTGGTTACATGCAGCCTATTGTTTGGAAGGCAAATTCTCTTGTATTTAGAAAATTTTCTAGAAATTCTAGAAAATTTTAGAAAATCTGGAGCTTAAGAAGGAGCTGTACTTCTAAATTTGAAGACTATCTGCCTAACTTAGCACACTTGTCCTTTTGCAATCGTTTTCTGTGTCTCACCAAAACTATAGCATCAGCTGCCTTTGACACACTGCTTGGGTACATAGGAGAACTGTAACAAGAGCTGAGACAAGAGCCTCTGGCTGAGCTCTGTGCTGTACTCTCCAGCTTGGGTTGCAGCACTCAAGCTGAACAATCCAGGAACTGTGCTGGTCAGAATAGTTGTTCTTTCTGTGTGGAGCCAATGTGGCAGCTTGTTCTACAATGTACAGTGCTGGCAAATGCCCTGAGTTGAAATACAGGTAAAATTCAGCCATGCCAAATACTGCTTGTGAGAAAAATATTCAATCCTTGGTCAAAGTTATAATAGCAAGACAGCCTCCTGCAATAGCAGAAGCCTTGGTTTCATAGAATTACAGAATAGTTGGGGTTGGAAGGGACATTAATGCCCATCCAATTCCAACCCCCTGCAGTGGACAGGGCTGCCACTCCCCAGCTCAGGCTGCCCAGGGTCCCATCTATCCCTGGCCTCTAGGGATGGGGTACCCACAGCTTCTCTGGGCAGCCTGCCCTAGTGTCTCACCACTCTCTGAGTAGAGAATTTCTTCCAAACATCTAACCTCAATCTCCTCTCTTCTAAGTTAAAGCCCTCCCCCTCCCATCCTTGGTGTCTTTCTACTTGCACAAAGTCATTTCCATCAGTGTCCTCTCCATCAGTGCTTTCGGGACCTCTGAGGAGCCAGTGTGGTCGTGGATGTCCAGTAGAAGTTCCTGAGTGGTGATGCTGGGCAGTGGAGGGCCTGGTAAGAGTTGTAGGAATTGTTCCCAAACCCAATGACTTGATATTGCAATGAGGGGTGTGGTTTTGAAATACCAAAACTGCAAATAAAAATCACAGAGGGCAACTGAGGAGAGCGCAGGAGCCTTTGGAAGTGTGTTACTGTGTCATGCATAAGGAAAGTTGCATCTTGTCTGACCGAGGTGTCACTGGGCTCAGAAACTAAGTCACTTTGAAGAAAAAACATGGACTCCAATCCCAGAAGAGGCGATAACCTTGTCAGGAAAGAAGGGCATCCACCGGGAGGAGTAAAACGAGATGTTCTTACAACAACTGATGAGAGAGGTAACCCGGCGGGGAGGAGAGCCGTGCCCACGCTGCCGCAGCCCGCCCAGCAACAGGTCGCGTCCGCAGCGCACCCACCGCGCCGCAGCCCGGCCCGAGCCCCAGTGGGGCGAAACGCCTCACGCTCCTCCTCTTCCTCCCCCTCTCCCTCCTCCGGCCCCGGCCCGCCGGGGTGGTCCCGCAGCCCGGCCCAGGGCAGAGCCCGCCCTCCGTAATCCATGCGCGGACTGCACCGTCGCTGCGCTCTGAAGCGGAGCGGGCCGAGCCAGGACCGGAGCCTCCGTCTCTCCGACCGCGCTCCGCCGGTGAGTGCCGGGCGCGGTGTGCGCGGGGAGGGGCGGCAGGTGGGGCGGGGCTCCTCCCGCTGCGGGCGGCACAAGTGCTGCCCTTCCCGGAGAGAAAGTGCGGCGGCGGCGCGGGAGAGCTCCTTCCTTGGGAACCGGGTGAGGGGAGCGAGCCGGGAGGAGGGCTCGGTTTGGGTGCCGGGAGAAGCCGGTTGTGGGAGCGGCGGGGATGGCTCCGGCTGCGGGAAAGGAAGGGGCTGCGGCACGGCGGCGTGCGGGGAGCCAGGGCGGGTCCGCCCGCGGAGGAGAGCCGGGCGGCGGGGACGGGGAGAGAGGAGCGAAGAGCTCCGGGGATGTCCGGCCGCAGCGTGGGGGGGGCCGGGGCCCTCCGCATTGCTTCGTCGCGGGGAGGAAACCCCCCGCCTCGGCGCTGCGGCGGAACGGTGGCTGCGGGCAAGGAGGGCGGCTCGCCCCTTCCCGCCGTGGGAGCGCGCTGCGGCGAGCGCCGCACCTGGGGCGGCTCGGCCTCTCCGCGGCGGGGCGGCTGCGGCGACAGGCATCGCTTGTCGCCATCCGAGCGCCGTGCGGGGGGAAGCGGCCGGAGAAACTACCGAGCGGTCCGCGTTCCGGCAGAGGCAGAGCTAAGGCGCCCGCGCTGCTGTGCGGATCGAGGACTTGGCGGCGTGGCAGGGGGCTGAGCCTCGCCGGCGCAAGTAATTGTAAAGATGAGGGAAACTTGGTCCGAGCTGCGAGGGAGCGCAGTCCGGTCTGCTGTTGGGGCTGCGCTCAGCCCTCGCTCGTTCCCGTTGCCGAAAAGCAATTACGGGATGGCTTTGTGGTGTTCAAGTGATGCTGAGGAGTGCTCTTCCAAGAAAAGGCTTTATGAGCACCGGGGTAAACGCATCGCTTAGCCTCATATTAGGTATTTGGTTTTGGATCATTTAGTGAAAACATAAACTTTTAGGCAGAAAGTCAGAGCTGTAGATCTTCTGGGAAGATATCTCACTTGGAGTTTATTTGTGTGCATATGTTAGTAAACTGCTGTGACTTCTATAGCAGCAGACAGTGTGGGGTTGGCTGGTTGGTGAGTGGGTTTTCTTGGTTCTGCTGGTTTTGTTTGTTTGGGGAGTGGGGGAGTGTTGTGCATATTCGTGTACTTCATACACAACCAGCTAGCAGCTCAAAGCTAACCTGGGTTCCACATACCCATGTTCCTGACTTGAGTGCTTCACATTGAGCACCAACAAGCACAGCAGGTGCCTCCTTCAGCTCCCGGGCCGGGGGGGGGGATTTTGTTTGTGTAGATGCCATCAGGCAGTTCTGTAGTCCCTGGTGCTTACTGGGCTTATTTGCATTCTACTCCTATGGCAACAGGTTGTAATCCTTGGTAGGCTTGAGAGAGATTGTGTCAGAAAACTGTACCTTTCTGACTTGATGGCGTCTGGCTAGCTGGCTGTAATGTATCTCATTTGCAGTTTTGTTTTAATGCACATCCGGGAGTTGAAGGCCAGCTGTAGCTACCTGTGTTGTGGCTGTCATAATTAATTTCAGTCTTCCGCTGGTTGCTTTCACTCGAACCTTGAAGGGTATTATGGACTCGGGTTTTCAAATGACTAATTAAAAAACATAACAAATGCAGCCAGCTTTTCAGGGTGGGCTTCCTGCGGACAGCTGCTTCTTCCCCTGTTCCGATCTGGTTTGCTGCCAAGAGGCTTCCACGTTGAGTTTGAGCAATGTAGCCTCTGGTTGATTGAATTTCAGTTCACAGGGTTAATCATAGCCACATGACTGCACTGCAGAGTTGTATTTGCATGGATTGCAATGTTAAATGCCAGTCCTGTAGTAACAAAGAGTGGGGCATCGTGATGCTTCTGAGGAGAATATCACAATGCTTCTGAGTTCTGCTCATTAGCGTAGGTACCATCATAACAGCAGTTACTGAACTTCTGCATCTCTATTTGTCTCTTCTTCTTAAACTTGCACTGCAGTTGCTGAAGCATTATTGGTTTTGGAAAGCACTGCAGTTTGTTTGTTTTTTAATATGATGTGATAATATTGCAGCACACAGGGCGAAGCAGTGATGATGTTCTCCTCACAGTGCTTTTTTTTTTTTTTTTTTTTTAAAAAAAAAAAAAAAGCCTAAGAATTCAGTTTAGTGACTTATATGGGATACTTAGGTGACAGCTGCAGAATAAAAAGCATAAGCTCCACTCTTGTAAAGTGGATGCTTGCAAACTGCACAGAAAATAAAGTTTTAATTGCTACACATCTTCCATAGTTAACAGATGGTTATTTTCTTAATCAAAATAGTAATGAACACCTTACTTGATAATTATTGGAAGCACTCCGAAGGTTCACACAGTTGATTTTTCTCTCCCTGTTTGCTTGAACATGGCACAAGTTGTGCAAGCAAACTCGTGCTGATGTCACACTGCTTTGTAGGAAATGAGACGGCCACACACTGCAGTGAGGATTATCATGAATGGTATATATGTCATTTCTATTCATATACCATGCTTGCACTTCTCACAATTTCATGGATTTTTTTTTTTTTTTTCCCCCGCTTTCAGCACTGTTCATCTAGCATATTCAGCTACTAATATGCTTCCAGCTCAGGTTGTGAGGTTTTTTTTTTTTTTTTTTTTTTTTTTATAGCTACTGAGGTGAAGGTAACTACGGGGAGCTTGCTACATCAGAGTTATTTTTAGGTAGGTTGAACAGCTATTGAATGCTCACAGGTAGCCTGAGTTATAGGTTTAATAGTGCTTCTGCAAGTTCCTGCTCACTATTAATGAAGCCTTTATATAGTTTAGGGACGATCTGGTGTCAGCCTGAAGGAATCACTCAATAAGCCTGTATATACCAAGTTCATTGCGATGGATTTGCCAGTAATGGGAGAAGGAGCACATCTGGTTGAATGCTGCAGGTTCTTTGATTTGCAAGATGCCTGCCTGCTTTTCGAGAAATACTGAATTTCATAAAAGCTCAGCTGAAAATTATACAGGCCTGGAGATTTCTGTAGTGTCTTCGGAGTGGAAAGGTGGTTGTACATCTCTATTCAGCAATACATTATTTGTGTCTGCAGTACAGGTAGTGTCCTTGCAATTTCAGTAGCATCCTTTTTGTGAAACTGCCGGGATTCAATATCAGCTAGTGGATGAGTTCATTCTTCTGCCAGGCATTATTTTTCAACATCAGAAGGACGTGTTGGTACTGCTTTGTTTTCCCATTTGTACAATTAGATCTAGTTTAAATTGTCCTTAGCCTAAAATTTGGTCGGTTTGGGGTGGGGAAACAAAAAACAGTTGTATGCGTCTTCCTCTTCCCCCTTCTCTCTAACATAACAGCTCACAACAGAAAACATGCCCTGTCTTCTAGCTCTGCCTTAGGACACCAGTTATGGTCATCTTCCTCTCCAGTTTTATCATTCACGAACACCCCTAGCATTCCCATGTAGTGTTTTCAGCCTGTTTTTGTCTGTGTCTGTAACTTCTGCAGGGGTCAGAGATGGTGTGTGTTGTCTCCTGATTTGCTGAGCTCTTGGAGAGCATTGAGAAGTCTCCGGAGCACTCAAATTTACACAGAAAATGTTCCAACTTTTTAGTAAGAGTTCAGCTTGGTTTATTTTATCGAACTTGCACAACCTTCACAGATTTGTCATTAGGAGAAAATAAAAATCTATGGCACTTAATTGGGATTTTGTGATACTTTATTCCATGGAGTTTTTGTAGATCTGATAATAAACTGCCGTCAAAGCAATTTGCATTTTCTTTTGATTTTTGCATTCAGCTGTGGTGTGGCAGGTGTATTAAAGAAAATTGTGCTGAGAAAAATCTCAAGAATCTCAGTCTCAAGAAATGATTGAAGGGGGAAAAATAATATGTTGGAGCTGGATAATTGATGGAACACCTCTCTTATGGGGACAGGCCGAGAGAGCTGGGGCTGTTCAGCCTGGAGAAGAGAAGGCTCCAGGGAGACCTGAGTGCAATCTTTCAGTACCTGACTGGGGGCTGTAAGAAAGGACAGACTCTTTAGCAGGGTCTGTTGTGATAGGATAAGGGGAAGTGGTTTCAAACTAAAAGAGGTGAGATTTAGATTGGATATAAGGAAGGAAAAAAATTATGCAAAGCACTGGCACGAGTTGCCCAGAGAGGTGGTGGCTGCCCCATTCCTGGTGACATTCAAGGTTAGGCTGGATGGGGCTCTCAGCAACCTGATCCAGCTGTTGGTGTCCCTGTTCAGTGCAGGGCACTTGGACCAGATGGCATTTAAAGGTTCTTTCCAACTAAACGGTCCTGTGATAAATTTTTTTTCTGGCATTATTATTTAACTAAGCATATCTTTCTGGAATGGAAATCCATATTTTTTTTCTTTAATGTCTGCTAAGATTTTATATTTCAGTGTTGGGCGTTATATAGAGAGAAACACGTAACATTGGCTCTTTGAGTATGGCTTGGTAACTCTGATGTTCATGGGATTATATAACTGTTTTTCTTGGTTTTCACTGGGCATTGGGTGGAAAAATAGATTTAAGTTTTCCTTTTTAGCTAGATTGGGTTTCAGGGAAACAAGATTGTCCCTAGTTCTTTGATCAGGTTTTGTATTTCTGTGTTCCATATTTTTCTTGATGCTAATCAGGCTTCTACATACAGGAAGGAGCAGTAAACAAGCCTGCCATGTGATTTCCAGTGAGTCAGTGCTGGCTTTCAGATAGGCAGCGTGTGTTTTACCAGGGAATGTAAAGCGTGGGAGAGACGAAGACTCACCTTGCTACCAACTTCAGAAGTGTTTTTGTCTTCAGACTTCCTTTGACGTGGAAGCACCTTGGAAGTGAAGAAGCTGCTGTGGCTTTGGGCTGGCTGCAGCTGTGATTGCAGTGTTGCTTTGCCCACTGTTGTTGTTTTGCACTGGGTGCTCCCTGCTTTCAGGTGGTGGCTGGTTGTGAGTGGTGCGTTCCCAGTCATCCCCACTGGTGGCATTCTGGTCAATGGGTGAAGGCTTTCCAGGAGTGAGCCAGTCTGATGGATGACTTCCAAAGTCAAGAGGGAGTAAACACTGCCTTTTATTGGTTGTGGGGTCTTTTTTTGAGTCGTTTTTTGTTGGATTTTTTTTTTTGGAGAGCACTGTGGCCCGTGCTGCGGTGAAGGAGTGTTAGCTAGCTCCAGGTAGGTGAAAATGTGGCCAAGTGTTTTGTTGGAAACTGGGAGATTTTCTGCTTGTTTTTCTTTTCTGACAGTAGATGAAAGTGTTGTGGTTTTGTAGACTGACAACATTCTTAACACTTCATAGGCATCCAGAGTCATCTTAATGCTACACAACTTCAACAAGACATTGTATAAAAACTATTGGCTGCTCGAGCTCTGAAGGAGAACGTTGTGAAAGTTTGAGTTCATAGAAAGCAATTGAGGACATGCACTGTTATCTTTCAGGAGGACAGTAGATTTTTTTTTCTCATTAAGTTTTCAATGATAAAAAGTTACTGTACTGTCAAAACAAGTGGAAGCTTAAATTCTTTCTTGAGATGAGTCTTCAGCCTTAGCTGTGAAATGGGTGTCACGAAGTGCCATCTGCAAGGTTGTTTGTGGGGAGGGAAGTGGGAGTGCTATAAACTAAAAAGTTACAGATTAAAGAAACTGCAAGATATAACTAGTAGTTGTCATCCTCTATAGTAACTAGAGGTAGCTGACTGAATGCAGACTACTGTGATGTGACATACTGTGTTTAGTTAGAACTGCAGTTTGTATGTTCTACCTTTAATTTTGCATATTTTCTCTGGAGCTGTCCCAGTGCTCTGCTTTGTTTTTGAAAACTCATTGACCTGGAACTGTGCGTAATTGTTTTTATCCCTCTTTCAAGTACAGCATGTGTAGCAGACCATTTTATTCACAGACTTCAGTTCTTTTTTTCCTCTGTCCTTCCAAGCTTGCTTTTACAAGTGATGGTAAGTTCAGTGTCTGCAGAAAATTGCAGGTATCTCGCAATTTCTGCTTGCATGCCAACACCGTAATGAGCTCAGAGTTTTTTTCTTTCTTTATTTCTTTTACTAGAGATGGTGCGCTGAGTCACTTCCATGAGCGGCTCCTGTACCACTCCAGAACAAGAAGACGGATGCTAAAGAATAAAGGTGTGAGGGCACCAGTGCTTTGCTGTTGAGAAGTCTAGCTCCTAAGTGAACGTACTGAAGATTTCTGGAGTTGGTGGGACAACTACCTCTACCTCAAATTTTATGAATACTGCTAGCCATGGCTGTGGAACTCTGTCTGCTGCTGCTGTTGTTTTGTGGAGGTACTATTTCAGAGGTTCAGCCTATATACAAGCCGCCTCCTGGGACTTTGGATTTTGGATTTGTACCTGCCAAGACATATGATACAGGTGCATACCATGAACCTGGGCCAATAGGAATTTTGTTTAAAGTAGTCCATGCCTTCCTGTATCTAGTGCAGCCCAATCCTTTTCCTCAAGGTAAGCAAACAAAATTGTTTTTGTTTTTCACTTTAAGATTTGTTACTGATTCATTCACATTATTGTAGATACCAAGACAGTAATTTGGAAGTAAATGCTAGTGGGGGCTTTATTAGTAGCATGCAGCATGGCCTGGGAATGTGCACAGTATCATGTCAGATAACATTGTTCTGTTCTGCATAGTTGGGTGTTATTAATGAAAAATGAAATGTTAATGAAATTTCACAGCACTTCTTAGATATCTCAAAGCTGTCACTGATACATTCGAGGCTGTTTTTTCTTATGTGCACTCAGAAATGTGGGGTTAGGAGTAAAGCATAATTTGCAGGAGTAAAGCATGATTTGCTTTGTATTTAATATTAAATCCATAAAAGACAGCTCATTAAGATTTGCATATTGTGATAATCGTTCTTCTTAAAATACAGCTTTATGGGATGTACTCTCAGAAGGATCATAGAAACGTAGCAACTAGAAATAAACTCCTTTTGTTTCCGTATCTTCATCCAGTCAACTCTCATAAATCCATTTCCATTATGCAAGCGTGCAACTTTGTGTTCCTTTGTGATCCAGAGTTAAGAATGAAAATGCATCTCTTTCTTTTCCATTCCTTTTCTACTGAGTTCTTGTAAAGGAGAAGCGGAGACATGAGAAAAGTGTGTGCTTAATGAGACTACATTGCTTGAAATGTGCTTTTGGGATCTGTGTGTTTGTGGGGTTTGTAGTTGTATCAGTGGAACTTTTCAGTGTGCTTTTTGTTTCATTTAGCTGTCCAAAGAAAATGCTAAGGTTCGTATAATATTAATATTTTAAATAATGCCAAGGTGAAGTTTTAATGACCTAAGAACAGCTTTGGTTTGCTACTGATTAATTTTGGCATTTTAGCTGTGGCTATGTATAAAAGAAGATTATATTATTTTGTAGTATATATTTCAATTATGTTAAATCCTTTACTAATTTAACATCTTAAATTCTTTGGTTACATGCCTGTATAATATGTACCAATGATTATTTGCTTGTATTTTTTGCCATTTCTTCAATAGCTGTAGAAGAATGAAGTCAAATGAATTAATTGTATTCAGACAAGTGCCTGGAGATCTTGAGGTTAACCTGGGGAGCAAAGGTCTGACCTATTCCCTGCATTGTCTGTCTTCCCAGCAGGCTTTACTCCAGGTGTACTGAGGGCCGTTGCACGAAGCTGGCAGGAATGTCACCTTTTGAAGGAACGCTTTCCAGATGCCTCTGCTTTTGTGGCCTCTTTCCTGCCATGAAATGTGCAGATGAACTATTTCACTCTCATGAGATGTGATATGCTGAGTTGTCTGCATTCAGCTCTCAGAAAAAGGTCTTTGTTCTGTCCAGAGGCTCGCTTGAATATTTTACTCTTTTGATTATGGAAACTTGAGTTCAGTGAGATGTTTACTGCGCCTTTGTAGTAACAGGAATGTGGTCTATAGCCTTGTATGTTTTGGTCACATAATATTAAATTTCACATACAAATGATTATTGAGTTTGCTGTCAAGTCACATGGAGTTGTTTGTGTTAAGTTCTAACGTCAAGTGTGTGGATTGTTGTGAAATACAGCATTAAAGAGAAAGGAACCATCTAATAGTAAATCACTTTTGCTTACCTCGTAAGTTTTGCACGTGTCACTCATCTCATTCCCTCCCAACAGATGTTTCCAGCCAAACCAGATGTTCTCAGAAGTTTGGCTTTCAGTGCTTTCTTTAGGTGAAGTGCTTTTCCCATGCCCCCACGTACCTCACTGCAAAACACAGATTTGACGGATCATGTCAGTTTGAGTCATACCATTTAACTGGTTAATCCTCTTAATCTCTTTTGCCATATGCTGTTCTATTTTCACATTCAGTGTATTAATAGTGTAGTTAAATATTTGAAATGCTGGTTTTTTTTTTTTGTTTTCTTTTTAAACTGCCAACTTGAAATAGGATTAATTCTGATTCAGAGATGAAAATAAACATTAATCACAAGTATGCACAGAAAGCTGTTTCGGTGTGTCTGACTCAAAGCATCATCACTGCTGTTGGTCTGGAGCTCCAGAAGAGTTTGTTCCAGGCTGATGCCCTAGAGTAGTGCGCATAACCACAACATAGGGTAGAAATGTTGCTCACAGGCAGAGCTCTGTATCAACTTATAACTTTGATCTTAGAAACCTTATTTTTTTTTCCCCTTAGTACTTGGAAGTACTTAATGTTTGCTTTTCCAATCTACAGTTATGCTTAGCTGGGAGGAAAAAGAAGGAAAAAAAATATGAAAAGTGACAGGATTGCCTAACTGCATGTAGATAGATATTCCTGCCTTTGCAAGTCATTTGTGTGCTTCCAGTAGTGCTCTGATGTTGCAGTTCTGTACACCTTGAGTCCCAATAAAGCCTTCAGGAAAGAAGCTAGCATGAGCTTCCTAGCTTGTGATAAAGCAAAAGATGAAGTCCTTGGGAAAAGTTGTTCTTAAGTTTTTCAATTGCATGCAAATTTATTTAAATGTTCTTATTAGTTACTTTAAAGCTGAAAGTGATTATTTAAAAAGAAAATCAGCCATGAGGTATTCTGTAAGTTTGTTTTTGGTTTTGTTTTTACTTCCTTTTTAGTTAAAGCTGAGAAACTGTTTGCATAGCTTCAGACTAAGTATGTTGCCCATGCCATAAGGTTTGTGGGCATGCAGCTGAATCTAAGTTCAGATTTAATAGGTAAGTTATTAATGGGATTAAATGCAGTTGTTGAGTAAAGCACACTGACAGAACCTGAGCAAGGAACTGCAACCCTTTAGGTTTGCTTAAATTGCTGAGTCTTTAATGACAGTGCTGTACTGATTGGATATCTGACTGCAGTGCTTCAGCGAGTGTGAACAGATCCTGCTTCCAGTGTCATCTGTCAAATACTTTTGCCTTTACTAGATAATGTACTGCTGCAATGGGAGTGATTCGCTCTGGGCCCCTGTGAGGAGTTAATGACATACTGGGGTGGAAGAATCTGCGTGGTCACTGGCTAGCTGCTTGATGCTCAGTTGGTCACTTCAGTCATGCAGTGCCTTGATTTGTCTGTTTCTAACATGAAGAGGATGGTGCTGCTGCTGCTGTTGAGACTATAGGCTCGTTATTCCTTACTGTTAACATCTTATTAGTTTACAATGAACAGATGATAACAAAAGTTATAGGTTGCTTCCAGCACTCAGTTAAATGCTAAGTGACATCTACCAAAACAAGTTGCAGGTTTTTGTTTTGCTTAGAATTTGTTGCAAACTGAAGCTTGGCATGTTAATAAAGTTAAGTCAGTTTGCACGTGTGACGTGGTGTGCATCACCTGTTGTGCTGAGGACCTGCAGATATGAGCTTAGTGTAGAAAGGGCATGGTCAGTGTGAGCCCTGGCTGTGTGGCTGTCTTAGCGTGCCTTTGTTCCCATGGAAACTACGTGTTAGTTGCAGTAAGACGATTTTAATCTGAAATTCCACTTGCCAGCGGGATCTGCACAACAAATCTTCAGTTTCACAGCTTGTGTCTTGTAACTAATATGCAGGGAGTTCACGAGAGAACCAAGCTGAAGTTCCTTTTCTTTTTAGATAAAATAAGACAAAAATTGAAGGCATGTTCGCCTTGTTGTGCTGTGCCTGAGCATATTGCTAGACAGTTATGCTGCATACTTTTAATTACAGCTGCTTTGTAAATGCTTCTACTTCTGGATTGCACCATTTCTGCTGAAGCAGAAATGAAACTTTAATGCAAATGTGAATGCAGGACCTTGCTAGGCAGAGTATGGTGTGGAGAGGTGAACGTGTATTCCTTATGGGAAAGAACAGTAAGCAGTTTCGTAGACCTGAACTGCACCTCTCAGTTCTGTTTGCAGTCTCGTATTTTGAGCAGTTTCGGCATCTTTCAAAGCTGCTGCAAGTCATGGAGTTTAGCAAGTTTGTTTTGTGTCATCTATTCCTGAAATTGTGTCACATGAGCATATTCAGCAGTTGTAACGTTTTTTACGTTAACATTAAAAAAATCATATAATTTTTAGGTGAATATAAGCAGAGTATCCCTAGCTAGTACAGCTGCAATGGAGAAGTGTTCCTTCTTTTCTGGATACCATTGTGTATCCAGCAAAATACAGGTATTGTGTGATATGTGTGGTTTTTTTTTTTTTTTTTTAATACCTTTGGTGTGTTGGGTGAGAAGGAACTGCGTGCACACTGCTTCTGACTTTGGTTCAGGTGCTGCAGTTTAGCAACATAAGGAAGCACTCAGTTTTCCAAAGCGATTATGAACTTCTACAAAAGCTTATACTGAAATATCCTTTTCCAATTGTGTGAAGTCTCAGTATCAGTTCAGGAATGGAGCTGCACTGATGTGATATACTGCCTTTTTGTGCTAGTTTTTAACACCTACTCCTTGTGGCATGTGGGTTGATTTCTTTCTTATTGCTTGCCTCCTGGAGTTGGTTTGGGAGCACAGATGCAATTGCTGGTGCAGGAACTGAGAGGAAGGGAGGGTTCTCTGAGAGTAAGACCTGCCTCTTAGTGAGGTAGCTGTTAGATTGGCCAAGCTGTGTTGTGAAATGACCATTTCATTGAGCTGTGGAGTCACTGCCTTCACTGCAACTGTATAGTGTGGTTTGGTTTTTTTTCAGTACTGTGGCCTCAGCTGTGACATGAATTTCAGGTAAAAGCTGGAGAGAGTCGAAATGAAAATGGCAGATTTCATTGATAGGTGTTATGTATAGTAAATAGTGCTGGTATGATGTGGGTAGAACTGGAATAGGAGGGGGAAATTACAGAGCTGCCTTGTGTGATTGTATGGGGTATATGCTGAAAGAAATTCCTTAAGTCTAAGATTAGAAATACTGTGAAATATTGAGCAGCAGGAAGATAACAGGATAAATTAGCATCTTCTTTTCTCTGCCCACTCACATGCACTTAAGGAAATAGTGTTTAAAAGATCATTGCTCGTTTCATGCTGGGAAGCTAAGAGGTGCTCTGCTTGATAGCATACATATGTAAACAAGGAACACAGAAATAGTTTCTGACAAAGACTTGAGGTCTGCTACTTGTAATAGGCACCAGAAGCGTAATTTTTTTTTTTTTTTCCACAACTATTCCAAACTATAGACTATCCAGCAAATTGCCCGTCAAAATGATTTTTTGTGGATTGACAGAGCTTTTGGGTGAGGGAGGTTTATACAGATTATCTACTGGAAGCCACCATAGGAGGGGAAAAAAAAAGGTTACACTTCTCTAATGTCATCCTGCCTATTTCATTAGGATTATGTAAACAAGGAGTCCCTTATGGAGACAGGCATTATGCAAAATATATATAAGTCAGTTGTAACCAGTGTGGCATATATGATAATCTGAAAATCTACCGCTGTACACGTATCTGGAATCTTCTCTCTGCAGTATCCTGAATGCTCATTGTGATCTGGTTTAACATTGCCTGCTGGCTGTGCCTAGGAGAAAAACACACTTCAGCAGCAATTGAAAAATGACAATCCAGCATTGCAACCTTGATAACATTAAGGCGAAGCCAGCTTCCAGATGAGACAGCTATGTTCTCTCTGTCTGTTGGGAACAGTGGCTGGTGTGTGGTTTGGATGTTTTCTGTGAGAGCTGACTTGGGAAAGCTGTTGCAGTCTGGGGAAATATCAGAGCAGGGATTGAAACTATCCTGACCATGCAGCATTTATGGGAGACATGATGTACGACCAAAGAGCTGGTCAGTGGTGTTCCCTGCATCCATGCATTGGGCTGAGACCTGAGTGCATCAAACCCAGAGGTTCTGGTTGCAAGGACGGGATGAGTGAGAAGTACAGGACAGGATTATCTTAGTGGGTGGCCTTGATTAATGTTCTGGATTAAAAAAAAATTGACTATTTTATTAAACCATCTCCTAAAAATGTAAGTATTTGGCTGATTATTGCTCCTTTGTGTAGTGTGTGAGTAACATAAGTTATTTTGGATGTGGCATAGTGTCCATGTACCAGCAATTACACCAAAATGCTGAATTAAACTCCTGAAATTCTGTGTGCATTCATTCTACGTGGTTGTCTCTAAGGGATTGGCTATTTCACATAGTATTTCATGAGAAAGAGAGAAGTAGGTTTAAGCATCAGTTTGTCTGTGTTTTGCCTTTCAAATACCAGTGCACAATCACAGTCTTAGAACATACTACATGAATATAGTGGTAGTTTGTATCCCTCTCTCTGGTAGCAAAATTGTAATCAGGACATCTGAAACGTTGAGTGTCTTGTATGGTGAGAAGTGTGTTGGAATAGGTTTTGGGTCAGTTGCCTTCTCTGGTTGTGTATCACAAGTGGATTTTTAGGCTGCCAACAGAACTCCCTGTTCTTCTTGGCTTGGTGAGACTGATTCTGGTTTCTCTTCTCCCCCTCCATTTTATTTTTACGTGCTTAACTCTCTATGTATTATTAGACCTTGTTTTCTCTTGTAACTTCTAGTTCATGAAATGTTTGTGGGGAGAGAGAGAGAGAAAGAGAGAGAGAGAGAGAGAGAGAGAGAGAGAGAAAGTCTCTTAAAGGCAAATAATAGAATCACAGAACTATTAAATTGGAAAAGACCACTAAGATCATCTAGTCAAACTGTCAACCCCTTGCCACCATACCACTGATCTACATCGCTCAGTGCTGCGTCTCCGCATTTCTTGAACACCTCCAGGGATGATGACTCCATCACCTCCCTGGGCAGCCTGTGCCAATGCATCACCACTCTAAAATAATAATTTTTTTCCTAATATCCAACCTAAAACTCACTTGGTGCTGTATTAGGCCATTACTTCTCATTCTGTCACTGCTTTCCTGGGAAAAGAGAACAAAATGAAGTGAGTTAGAAGGGAAGTCAGCTGCCACAGATAGTGTAGTTTGAATTTATCAGTATATACATCTTAGTGTAAGCTTACCAGTCTGCACTGTGCAGACATATTTTCTGCTTGTCTGAAAAAAGTAAATTATTACCCATATTGCATTTTAACGTAGTTGAGAGCTTTATGTTCTCAGAAAATGCACCAATTATTTTGTTTTTGTGAAGTGTAAAAAAAAAAAAACTGTTATGGTGGTGAATATTTTTACTGATAGTAAGTACTGTTTGGGATGTGTAGCTCAGCTGAAAGCTGCCGTACAGAACAAACAGAAAGGTGAGGCATTCCTTCACCTTCCTTCAGT
Organism: Centrocercus urophasianus; assembly: GCF_019232065.1. Classification (NCBI taxonomy): domain Eukaryota; kingdom Metazoa; phylum Chordata; class Aves; order Galliformes; family Phasianidae; genus Centrocercus; species Centrocercus urophasianus. The sequence continues at coordinate 13,906,642 of NW_024884475.1, read as the reverse complement.
GTAGCAGCCTTTCCTTTGTCTTTGATTTTTGAGTGAAGGATGGTCTGGATAGGATTTTGATCCAATGTGAGTGCCACAGTAAGAAAATGTGGAAGATTTTGACCTTTGCAAGAAGGTCAGAAATGAAAAAACATAGGGAAGGAATTCTGAGAAACCACAATAAAGCTGCCAGAAAGCCACTTCTTGAGGTAATTAAAAAGTGGTACCAGCAGGACTCCGTACCAATCACGTGCTTTCTTATTTTCAGTGATTCACTATAGCAATATAGAGATAGGATTTTCTGTGCTTTTCTCAGATTATGAGAGCTTCTGAGGACAGAAGTGAAGAGCAGGAAAAATGCTATTGTTCATACAATGGAAATATGTACAATTCTAATAAAGTCCAGTATGTTACACAACCTGTGAACAATTAATTCCCTGCAGTGTGCTCAAACAGACAAGCATGCAGAGTGTACCAAGTTAAATCTTTGCTTGTAATCTGCTGTAAATCCTTACCAGATGGTGGCCTGGAGAGAACTTTAGGTAGCTACTACAAACAAAATAGATGCCCAAAAAGTAGCTGCTGTGGCACAAGCAATGCATTGCGGAAGTTTCATTGTTTTCAGCATATGAGGTGATGGAGTTTCTGTGTGGATCCTTCTTCAAAGCTTTTTACTTGTCTTGGTGCCTTCTTCATGATATATGCAAATGCACTGTGAACTCCAAAGATTTTTCTGAAGACTTCTCTCTTCAACATTTCAACAAGAACAGAACTTTCTTTGGAGCAAAGAACAGCTAGAAAGTCTCTGCGGAGGTTATTTTCAAAGGAGAAATTTTTCGTTGTGGCTGCACTATAACAGACAGTATAGTAGCTATAGTACATAGCACATAGGCTATTTTTTGTCTTTAAAGACAAGTCTTTGAAGTCTTTTACTCTGTACATTGAGTACAAGCAGAATGTGCCCAGAAATGAAAGTGTATAACTATACTACAGGAATATACTCACTCTGGGGCAGCTGTAAGGTGTGAGGATATTTTATTGAAGACTGCATTTATTTGTTTGGTCTTCCTGACTAATAAGAACTGACTAATAAAACTTCTGTAGTTTCATCAGTGTTTTGGGGAGGTTAGGGAACTTTTTTTCTGTGCATAAATGGAATTCATAGTCTATTGCTAATGTAATCCACTGCTGTATAGTTTCTTCTGTAAATCTATGTTATTTTCTGTCAAGATTGTAAAGGGAATCTGGTATTTCAGATCCTGGTTATTGCAGCATGCACATTCAGCAGCTCTTGCTGCACTACAGTTCTGCATCTTCAGCAATTGCAGCGCACCTGCTCCTACCTGTGCTGATTAAAATTCACTCAGCGTAGTCTACTCCTGTTCATGGCTACTCATGCATCTCTTTGCCTGTAGGATACTACTGCCTGAACCCTCTCACATCACCCTGCACCTCATCCACTATAAGTTAATGCTCTTTTCTAGGTGGTCTAGTAGCTTGTCTTTTCACCTGCAAATAAAGCAGTGTGTGCTTTCCAAGTCTAACAAGATGTAAAATGCATTCATTATGTATTTGCTTTTTGTCTTGGCTGGAGACAGAAACAGAGTAGTCTAGGATAAGCTGGGAATATAGCATATATGTCTTGCTTTTGATCATGTAATTGAAGAATGCAGCCAGAGAATATGATGGGAGATGATCATGTTGGTTGGAGGAAACACCATATTGAACGGAGAAGGTAACAAGGCAGGCTGACATTGCAGATATGATGAGAAGTAATTAGGCAATTTAGTTTGTATTTGCTGGTTTTAACCTCCATTCAACCATCTACCATAGAATATCAGGTCATATATCATTTTACATGTTAGCAAGCATGTGCAATGGCAAGGTTCCCTTTTTGTTTGTTTTTCTATGATTATGGTATTTTGCACTTTATTTCTTTAATGTGCAACATGATTGGGCAGGAAATTTCCTTTTGCTATCTCTAGGGTTAGCAGGTTGTCTTGTATGAGGGCTTTAGAACTGAGGGAATGTGAGTGTTGCTCCCCTTAGTCTCTTCTGTTCTGGGCTGAACGGATCAAGGGACTTCACATGCTTCTGATGCATCCTGCCCTCTAGACCCTTCCTCATTTTCGTAGCCCTACACTGAGCACTCTGTAGGTCTTCCCTTCTTGTGGTACGCAAAACTGCACTTAGTGCTTGAGGTGAGGCTCCTGCAGTGCAGAGTAGACCTGGGATTAGGGATAGAGCAAGTGTGTGGATCCACAAGGTAGTTAAACAGCAGTAAAGGGAAGCACCCTAGGTTACGTACTGGAGGAGACTTCTTCAAAGGAAGCTGAATCTGACGATAACTAAAGTCAAAGGCAAAAGGCTTTCTAACTTTGAGGAAGCAATCAAAGTTCCACTCAGGTCAAAGCAAGTATTCTAAAATGCCAATAAACTGAACTTGCTATAGAGCACCCAAAAGATTTTTTTTCTCTGCTAATAAATCTGAAACATTTTATGGTTTTCTTGGACTTGCAAGAGTTAGTTTATAGTCTGAGTCATAATTAGAGAGGAAGAAAACAATCTTGAAGCTATTTTAATTCTTTACACTAATTGTTGCTGTTTATTTATGACACTAAATGGGGTCAAACTGATCCATATTCAGAAAAACACTGAACTGAGCAGTGTATACATAGTCCATTGACACTGTCTGTTATAGAGGAAGGGGAAAGGGGGGAAATTCTGTGATATGAGATGGTGTGAAAGCACTTATTGTCATGTATATTATCAATATAATTCTCTGCGTTTGTTCTGAAGATCCCCATTCAGTGCAAGTTGAATGCTTCAGTCATGGTACTTATTGGTTGGCGTGAAGTTTTTTTCAGAACAGTAACTTAGTATGTTACATTATGCATAAAAGGATAAATGAATTTTTGGCATAATTTGATTAGTGCTGGAATTGCACTATAACTGAACTGGCTCAACGGAATTGTTTGAGCGAACATCAAGCATAGCATTCCCAAAGGTTTTATTCCAACTGTTTTCCTGTCACCTAGATTTGAAAAGCTTTCATGGAAGAAGCATTTATAACAAATTTATGTTGGGATTTACAGCCAGACTGTTTATTTTTAAATCTGCATGATTTTTTCTCTCCCTTTCTGTAGAGTAATTCCAAGAGGAAAGCCTAGTTATAACCTTACTTTCTTGTCTGAACAGTACGGTGTTATTGGCTGGATGTGCATGACGCTCAAATTATGCAGAAGATGGTGATTGTTTCATTGAGTGGAGCTTCTCAGAGGTGCTTAATATTTCATCACAAATTGCACTGGTAAATGAACAGTTCATTTGGCTAGTTAGATTTGCCAGGGCAGATGGCATGTTGCATGAGTGATGAGAGCAGGAAGGGGACGGTGCAGAGCAATAATGTAATGAGCTATGTAAACGAGCCTCACAAGGTAAATCTCTTTAACCCCAGTGAGGAAACGTGTTCTGTGCTAAAGCCTTGGATTACTGGTCCTGTGAACCAATGTGTGCAGCTGGTCAAGCCAAGATTTCAAAAGTAATCTACTTAATTTGAAAATAGAGGGCACCACTCCTTTCCGCACCTGCCTAGCACTTCTGTGTTCAAGGTGGGAACCAGACTCGAAAATTATCTGATTGGCTCTGAGGTACTGTACACATCATGCAGAATAGTATCAGGTGGAGTTGTCAGTTCAGTTTAAAATAAAAATGCATTTCAGTACTAGACTTGAGATGTCCTAGCTGGGAAAGAATGGCTCTTCATAAAAGCAAATCTAAATCACAGGGATTAGGAATTAAATGTAGACTGAGGCGTTTCTTTACTGTGCAGTAATGAGCAGTGTGTGTGAAAACACAGTATACATGGGAGCACTGGATGCTCTCCCATTTAACCTCTGAGTGCTGTTGTATTAAACATGATTACTAGTGATGTGCATAAAACTTGAGTTCCTGCAAAACCACTGAGGCATGTTTGTGCCTACTGATGTGTGGGCGAGTAACTGAAGGTAATTTTACATTTGGATTTGGCCAATATTACTTCTTATGGGAATATATATAGCTTCCACGTATCATTTGAAAGTCACAGAATCATTAAGTCTGGAAAAGACCACTAAGATCATCTAGTGCAACCACAACCCCAGTGTCCCTCAGTGCCACACCTACACATTTCTTGAACGCCTCCAGGGACAGTGACTCCATCACCTCCCTGGGCAGCCTGTGCCAATACCTCATCACTCTTTCTGTGAAGAGTTTTTTCCCAATACCTAACCTGAACCTCCCCTGGTGCAATTTAAGGCCATTACCTCTCATCCTATCATTGTTACCTGGGAGAAAAGGCCGACTCCCACCTCACCACAACCTCCTTCCAGGTTGTTGTAGAGGGCAATAAGTTCTCCCCTGAGACTCCTTTTCTCCAAATGAATTAACTTATAAAATATCTAACACTTGATATTGAAGGTTATTGAAATAGTAAATTCATTGCAAAGAATGATCAATCACTGTGCATTGCCTGTTGAGAAGAACATGCTGAAGCTTCTAAAAAAATCTTTACCAAGTAATATAAGTAATAAATCCTTATTCAGCAGGGAAAACTCCCATTCTGAAAATTAAGGAAAAAAGCAGGCTATGTAATAGCAGTCATTGTACTGTGTATGGCATAAAACCCATATTTCTCTTACTATTTAGTATCTAATTTATACAATTCATATGGGAACTTTTTTGTACTTATTTTCAGGTGTTTCTTGTTTACTATAAACTTAAAGGGGCTTTAGATTCTGATGAAACTAAACACCAAATATCTTGTTTTCTGTACCAGTTTGTTATAGTGTATTCAGGTACTGCTTTTGACCTGCAGGATATAAATTATGGAAAGGATGTAAATAACAACTGTGAATCAGAAACGTTCTGAGCAATTTAGGTGTATCACAGGCAGTCAGGGGAGTTTGGGATTTTTTTATTTTATTCTTTAATATTAGATATTCTGCTTAGAGATGATGAAGTTCAGGACTGCGCCCTGAGAACCATGGTGTAGCTACCCATGGTCTGAGCCAGGGGTTTGACTGGAAGATTTCCAGAGGTCATAGAATGGCTTAGGCTGAAAGGGACCTTAACACCCATCTTCAGTGGCTATTCTGCAGCGTATTGTTACACAGTGCTAAATGGGTAAATAAATACGTAAATGAAAAGATTACTGTAGCCCTTCTGCTTGTGAGATCAAGAGAAAATTCATTGCTTTGGATGCTTCATGCACCAAATCTTTCTTAAAATTACCTCTTTGGGAGGGATATAGATTTAAACAAGAGGAAAGACGTTTTGCATTTGCTGGTGAAGAAAATATTGTCTGACACAGCTAGTGTGCATTACATTTTGGGCTTTGTGCAGTGCTGCCCCACTTGGCTGTGCACTTCTTGCTACTGAAGCTCCCTGAGGAATTTTCAGGGGGTCACTGGGGATGCTGTGAGCGTCTTGGCACAGATTGGTTGGCCCCTGCCAAGCAATGCTTGAACATGTTTATTAGGATTGTAGCTCCTTTCTTTCACCTAGGTGCTTATTTTACTGATATTTTTGTTTTACCTCTGTTACTGTGGGATTCAGCCTTATCTTCTAGCTTCTGTGTAGTGTTTCAAAAAGGGAGTTGTATGAATTCCTTTATCATCAACTGCTAGCACGCTTCCTGCATTTTAAAATACACTTCCTGTCTGTGAATGATTTACTGCTTGACACTCCTCTGATATGTTAACATTAACAGATTTTTACTTTAATTTTTTAATTTGCAGTCTTGGTGGCTACATTTTCCTTGCAGGGAAAACCTTCCTTGGCACATTGAAAACAGCAGTTGTTGCTCTGCAGTTGCGTTTGATTTTTGTGAGGGACTTCTCAGGATCTCTTGAACTTGCAGATCAGTTGGGTGCTGGTGACAAGGATGGGGGGAGCTGCCTGCTTGGGGATTTGTTTTCATAAACTTGTGCAGAATTAGAGCAGAGTGAGATCACAGCGCCCTTGAGCACACTGAGCCTTGTGCTGGATGAGCATGGGATCAGGGTGTTCCTTCCTAATGTGTTTCCTTTTCCTCAGAGACCAGAAGCTCAGTCCGTCATTTTTCCTGGACATCTGAGCAGGGCTTCTTTTGTGCAGCCTGGCAGGGAGCAGAGCTAGAGCTTGCAGGTGCAGGGCATCACTCTAGTGGCCAGCAGCCTTAGGTTCCAGCATGGTTCCCATAGGGATAGTAACACATTTGTGAGGGCAGGCTGCTAATGTCTGCAAAAGGAGATCCATTCCTTCTGCTGCTGGGGTTTACTGCAGCAAATAAGTGTGGCATAGTTGCATTTCTGATGTTGAGTGGTGTTGATGTTAAACTCCTACTTCATTTTTTGGGTGATATCTTGTAGAAGTGAGTGAAATGGAGTTGCACGTGCAGTACCATGTGGATTTGTTCTGGCTGTGTTGCATACCCTTGTGTAAGGTCTGTTGGTCCCAAAACCAGGAAAGAATAGAAACTGGAATAAAGTGGGCAAGATAAGGGTCTTCTTCCTTCTATTATCCAATCAAGAAGTCATTAACATGCTTGTTTTGCACATTATCTATGTAATTTTGGGTATGTATTTATATGTATCTATGTATGTGCTTATCTTAGAAATTAAGCAAAGCTGACACTCAGAACTTTGTCCAAGTAATTGATAAGTTTGTGCTTAACTTTTAATAATGTTGCTAAGCTACAGAAAGGTGACCTTAGAAAAATCTTCACTGCATTTCGGTGGGGTTTAATTGATGTATACCCTGCTTATCTTCCTGTGATCTCATAAAATACACAGTCAATTAAAAATGTTGGTACTAGACAGGTTTATGTAAAGTCTTATGTGCTTGCTGATCCTGCAGATGTCTATTCTTAATTGCATATTGCCTGCCTAAGAGTAGAATTCATACCATCCTCTTTCCTCCATTTTTATAATGTATTTTGTTTAAAACTCTGCAATGTTCTTGCTTATTTTCAGATCTCATCAGAAAACTAGCACAGCAGAAGTTTGGAAATACACAGGGCGATTATCAAAAGGTAAATTGTGTGTATCTGCATAAAATAATGAAAACAGTGACTTTGAAATTCAGTTTTATTTCTAAAATAGTGAGTAGTATTTTAAAGCTAAAACAAAAAGATACGGGAATGAAATTTGAGGGCAACAAGACTGATGGTTTCTTATAAAATTTGAGACTGAAATGTATCAAAAATGTCACATAGAAATTTCATATGCCAGTGTAAAAAACACATAGTTAAGCCTCCATTATAAATTCCATCTGTAATGTGATTGCAGTCCTTATTATGCAGAAGGTGAAGTCCCTTTGTATTGAAAAGACTGCTTTTATTTAAAAATGCTTTATAGCAAGAGCGATTACTGCTCAGTTGTTATGTTAGTTTCAGCTGTTTTCCTCAAAAAGTTCATTTTACATACTGCTTGTGGTGCCTTGGTCAAACTAAGTTTCCATAGTCTACTGATAAAGAGTTTTTAGAGTGTGCTAATCACATTAAGTATACTCTCCATTTTCTCTCTAGGTTTGTGATTTTTCTGTGGCAGTTGAAATTCTTAGGATGTCTGTTAGCAAGAGAAAGTGGAATGGAGCTTGGGTCTGATTTCAGGCTGTTCTTGAGGACGGTGCCCCATCTTTGAAGCAGTGTCACTGCTTGGGCCTTCTTCCTTGTGCAGTAGGAGTCATAACCAGGTCCACTCAATGAACAAGTGGTTCCCTGTGAGCTTACTGTGGTGTTCTGACAGGTAGATGAGCATGGAGCTTGGCATACAGGCATTAATCTATTGTCTTGATTGAGGATGAGCTGAATGACCTTGGGATTTGCAGTGGGAAAACCTTGTGTTTCTGTGCCTTTCTGACAGCAAGCTTATCACTCCAGGTGTTTGATACACTCTGCATTACACTCGGATATCGTCCTCCTGCTGCATCAAGCAGCACTTGCCAATCCTATGGGCTCATCTAGTGTGGCTTTGCCTTAGCAGTGCAACACCTGTCTATGGTGCGGGCACTCCTAGAGAGCAGCGTGGTGGGCTTTGTTGGCTGGGCCCTTGGATAAAGCGTTAGAACATAGGTGGTAGGATGAGCTTCGGTGTAGTGATTAGTAACTACTATGTAAGTCAGGAGAAATTTGAGACTAATAGCTGTAATCTGTAGTTAAAGCCTTTGGTAAAATACTGTGTGATTATAGGGTGGCAGATACAATATCTGGTGTGCTTAAGATGTAGGCCATCTCTAGGACCTAATTCTGACCAGAATAAAATTCAAACCTTGAAACAATTGTGAGAACAAATCAGGGCAAGTGGAGAGTCTTGCAGAAGCCAGAAATATCAGAGAGATATGAAGAGGTAAGTGGGGCTGTGAATGTGCCTCTGGAGGAGCTCCCAGCAGGAGCAGGGAAATGGGAATGTCCCTGAAGGGTGCAAGTAGAAGACTGGAAACATTGCCTTGGATTTGGTTGCGCAGCCAGAAGGAATGAACTTGAACATGATGGGGCTCTGGGAGTGTTTGTTAGGATGGCCTGGGAAACACATGGGTCTCCAGAGGACAGTGGATTACTCCTGATAAATACATATATCTGGAGAAGAAACACCAGAAGAAAGGCTCCTATTTGGGAACACGGTGATGTTATCACAGAAGCAGGGGAAGAAGTGGGCCATGTGTGAACCTACATTAAAGGAAGGCTCACTAGTTCACCAGGGAATTGAAAGAAATAGGAAATCTGACTGCTTCTGATATTTATCTTGTTAAATTTCTGCTGCCATTCCTTCATCTCTCTCTCCTTTTTGTTTTGAAGCTAGAATGTGTTAGTGACTCAAGAGGCCCTCCCCAGTTCTGCACTTTGTGTCCCTGTGATCCCAGCTGGACTCTTGCATAGATGCCTCATCATCCCCTGACAGGGATTCTGAGCTGCCAGGATAATCTGACAGCTGAGCACAGTTGCTGTGTGCTCACAGGGACTCAGCTCATCACTGCTGCTGCTGCGACAGCCTTAGTTCTGCTGGGAGATGGCTTGCTAAAACCATTCAAAATCATACATGGTACCATATTTATAAGGGAGGTTAGTGGTACCAAATAGGACTGTGACTCTTCAAAGCATATTGTACAGTAGAAGTTCCACAAAAATGTGTGTAATGCTGAAGAAGAAACTTGACTACAACTTGGAAACATTCCTGATTCACACACAGCAGACTTCAGGTTGAGGGTCTGCTGTTTTACCTTTGTAGCTTTTCTTTTCTGCTGACAAGAAAAGGAAAAGCATTATCAGGTGTGAATTTGTCATATGGAGATTAATAGGGTAATACAGTAAGTCTGTTTTCACTGTGAAAACAAGGGGAAAATTAAGTTCTTCAGAAATTCCTGTCACTGTGTATTTCACTTCTAGTGTTTTCTTGAAATACAGATGAAAAATGAATTAAGAATCTGTTAAATACACTTCCCCGTTCCTTCTTGAATGCCTTCATTTTTTACTTTTGCATAATTTATAATCTCTCCATAATTAGTTGAAAGTGCATTTTCTGTGTAATCTGTTACATTCCCAAAACTGCTACTGAAAATGCTGCACTTATGCCAAAATAAAATTAGCATTGAAAAGAAAATGTTAGGAATATCACAGGTCAGTTACAACTGGTGGAATTTTTGAAGGAGTCACTAAACCACGAAGAGACACAATCTCTGGCCTTGAGATTGTTGGGAATTAAAAGAAACATATGTTTGCTACACTGATTTGCACTGCTCTAAAATGGAAATGTGTGTTGGACAGATCTTAGATTCCCTTTACTTACAAAGGAAACCAGACATTACCTGCTGTGTATTTTATTGTATGTAATTCTCTGTAATTACATAGTTGTGCTTCTATGCATTATTTTACTTCAGTGGCTTTTTGTTATTGTTTCTGTGTTGTTAATTGTTTTGATTGTGGTTAATTATTCATTACTCGATTTGTTTTTGTGCATGCTGCCTGTTACACACACTCTCCATTTGTTTTGACTTCCACAGCCCGAAAATGTTGTCCTGACACTCCAGGTAAAGTCTTATCTGGTAGATGTACAGCTTTGACAAGAAACTAACCATGTCAATATGCACTACTCCTATTAAAACAACTATTTCTTACGTTTTATTTTTAATTAGTTTTTTTTTCCATCTAACCTATTTTAAAATGTACATCGTAGAATAATTTCTGATGTGTTCAACTAACTAAAAAAGAAAACAGGAATGTTTTTGTGGGTTCCTGTGTAGTCTTTCAGAAAAATATCCATGTTCCTCTTGCTAGTATCTAAATTGTGTTCTTCAGAAGGAAGAACAGGTTTAAACCAGCTGTTAGTACTAATGACGATTAAAGGAAAAAAAAACAACACAAAAACTAGATTTCATCCTAGAATTGGTAATTAGGTCAGAAATTTGCAACTCTGCTAATGGTGATGGTTGCTGTATTTGGATCAGTTGGTAATTAGGGATTGCGAGGAAGGGCGTCAGTGAAGCTGGAACTGGAGCATGATAGATAGCTTGTGTGAAATTGTAACTTATTTTGCAGGACAATATGCAGCCCCAGTTTCATCTGAGGCTGCCAAGCTGACCTTGTGCTGGCAGATCTATAAAACAGAGGAGGATTCAAAGTACGAATGAGATAATTATTTCTCCCAAAATTGTAGAGAATCTGGGAAGAGAGATTTATTAGGCAGGAGGGACAGCTGGGGCGGGCCAACCCATGCTGCCCAGCTGGGCAGACACATGGCTGGCCTGGTTTGGGCCGTGCTGCCCTATGTTGGCAGCAGCTGTCCCTGGGAGGCTTGCAGTGCCTCACAGGCACTGTGCCCCAAGCCAGTAGGGTATTGCATTGCAGGTTTTCCTTTCCTTCCTTTCTTCCTTCCTTCCTTCCTAAGCATGCTGTTAGCTGCTGATGTTTTGCTGTTTGGCACCACAATAACTGTATTTACCTGAGGGAGCCTAAAATCCACGCTATTACATTTTTCAGTTCCTAAGCAGTTTTTTTATCTGGAGTTTGCAGAAAACTTTGCTATTGCAATCCATCATCCTGGAAGGACATCCCTTGGCTGATCCCATGAATCTTTCCACACCTGATTAACAAAGAGAACAACATACCCTCCCAACCCAGTGCAGCACTGATCCAGGCAGCGTTGCTGACATTTATGGAGGTCTTTTGGAAACAGATGTGGGCAACATTAGATTTGTGGTCCAAAAATTTTAACATGTTCATTTTTAATCTACTTCATTTGCATCACTTTGTATTCATTTCACGTGCACATATTACTCACATAGAATGCATTCCTGTAGCTTACTTCCTAGTGCTCTCATTAAATAACTGTTAGCTGTTGGTGTCTGCAATGTTACATATATTTTTGTTACAAAAGTTGTTGATTATTGACAAAAACACCGGGCCCATAGCCTCAGAGACGTAGTAGATGGTTTAGTCTTTAGTTTAATTGTTATTAATTTGCTCTGTATGATTGCAGTGACTGTTTGATACCTGCTATTACCACTATTTTTGTCTGAATTGCAGGCCATCTACTATGAGATCGGTTTTATAGTCTCCGCAGCCTTGGGATTGCTATTTATTTTGTTACTGCCTCTTGTGGGACTTTGCTTCTGTATGTGTCGTTGCTGTGACAACTGTGGTGGGGAAATGCATCAAAGACAGAAGAAAAATGCTGACTGTCAGAGGAGCTGTTTTGCAACATTTCTTTTTGTTGCTTCTTTAATAATAAGGCAAGTGTAATAGAACAACACAAAGCTTGGTATAGCACTAATTTTGCAGTGCCGTGTGACATATGATGTTACTCTATTAGCCTGTAGGTGCAGAAATGATTTTATTATGCTAAATAATATTAGTACTTTAATATTAGTACTTATTAAAAAAAATGCGACTGCATTATAGAAGTGCTGCTGCCTTTGTTATCCCCAGGTCATTATGTGTTCACTTGGGAGGAATGCAGATACAGAACGCAAAAATTAAGCCTGAATGTGACAAATGAGGTTTCTGCCAGTCTCAAAGTGGCAATTGCAGAATGTTACGTTAAACTCTTGAATAAATGATACTGTCCTATGTTCAGTCCATCCCATAGAGAACCTGAGGTACAATGTACTGTTTTGTTCTTGGAAGTGGTGAGAAAAGCCATTGTGTGGCCTCCTATGGTATTCGTCTAATAGATTTTCTTATAAGTTCAAAATGATGGGTTTTCTTCTGGGCACTGATGGAATTGTTTAAGCCGTGCATGTACTCACTGTATATGCTTGAGTTTAGTCACATTTTGCTGCTGTTGGCATGAGGAGTATTAGCATCCTCTTGCTCTGTGCTGGGCATGTAATGAGTGATGAGGGACTGCAGCCCAGGCTTTTATTTTCTCTGCAGATGCTTTCAAAATATATTGTTTGCTTTCAGGTTTTTTTTGTTTTGGTTTGGTTTGTTTGTTTGTTTGTCTTTTTTTTTAGTTTTCCTTCAACTTCTTCATTTTTTCACATGCCTGTTTTTCTTATTTTCTTATATTCCACACTATGTGAGTGTTCAATCCAGTGGGACTTACCTTGTCACTTCACTGTAACCTTGATTTCTTTTCCCTTTTACTGCTGTCTGTCATGTTGAATTAAGGCATTCCTTATGCTTAACTGTAGCACTTGGGGATACCCTGTGTTAGATCATGCTCTCTTCTGCCAGATGTCGCTGACAGACATGACACTTAAGTAACCTGAATTCCAGAAAGCCAGAAAGTACAGCAGGTTATACATTCCTGCCACAGTTACAGGACAAAACTTCTTAGCACAGTAGTGCTCAAAGAAAATGTATTATGAAGTTACCCTTCAGCATACTGGAGCTTCAGGGAGCTGACAGAGCTTGCCAGCACCTTTACATCATGTCTCAGGACACTGTGTTCGAGCTGTAGTGCCTGAGGGGATTTTGCCTGTCAGCAGTGAGTGCATTAAGGGATCCTTCTCCTGTCAGTCTTTGACTGGTGTGTTTGCTGCCAGCTGTTGCTGTGGTTTTAAGTAAACCCCGGGTCGTGAATGGAAGATCAGTGAGCCATACTAATACACTTTTCCAGGGCAGGGGAGACTGCCTCTTTAACTCATCTTTTGTATCAGGCATCGGGAATGTCAGGTGCATACCCCAAGGGAAGGCTTGGCCTGAGCTTTCTCCACAGGCTGCCATGGGCAGAGATGATCCCGTAGGACTTGCAGCTAAATCTGTAATGCTGTAAGTGCTGCGCAAGGTGAAGAGGGGCTTTGTACAGCTTGTATTGCTGATCTCAGCCTGGATGAGGCAGGTCTGGTTCTCGAATTTCCAGTTTATGGCTACACAAAACAAGAGCCTGCTGCCCTTCCCAGCTCTTCTTCAACAAGGGAAGAGGGGGTGCTATGCCTGGATCTATTTAAATCCATGGCAGCTTGCTTATTACTGTGCTGAAATACAAGGGAGAGTTATGCTAGTAGCCATCTCTCCTCCCCACCCACCTCACACAAAAAAGAGAGCCTGAGATATACCTGTTTCTCCACCTCATATACTGTCCTCAGCCTAACTCTCTTTGTGGGTGCATTTCTACTCTTCTCCCTAGTTATCTTACAGTTTCAGCTCAGTTGGAAGATTTACTTGTAGTTGTTTTTTCCAAATCCACACTTCTCACAGATTGGACCACAGCTTTGTACATTAACCGTGTCAGTAATGATGGAACGAAAGAGTTCCATCTTGAGCAAGTAAATTGCTTCTGGCTAATTGCAGACACAGCCAAAAGAGCAGACCCCACTGCTACTGGGTGACATCAAGACTGGCTTGATGTCTTGGCTGGGAGAGGAAGCTCAAATGCATGACAGAAGAGTATAAGCAGGGAAAAGATGTTGAGCACAGAGCTTGCAGTAGGTAGTACACATAGATAGCAACTCCTGGGAAACTCTGGTAACTTGTGGATGGCTCTTCTGTGTGTCAGTATATATGTGTCATGCCTGTGTATGCTGTTAGTTCAGATTGTAGGAGATATCAGCTAGCAGATTTTAGCTTCTTACCTTTCCACTGATGGTGCTCTGGATAACAGGATCAGGGTTTAAGTTTACTGAGAAGTTGTGTAAAGAAAGGAAAAAGATTACATTATTTTTCTTTTCTAAATAAAGCAAACAAAAAGCTGTTCTACAGAGATGTGCTCTCTGAAGGCAGAGTGTGCTTGTTACAGTGGGGTTTCCTCAAGAAGAAGTATAAGGAAGCAAGTAGGAGTTGTGTTTATGTAGTCAGTTGTTTATTTTGAAGTACACAGGCTTACATTCCCTAGAAGATGCATTTTGTGCTTGAAATACTTTTCTTGGTAGAGTGAGTCTGAAGTACCTCATGGTTTTTGTAATTTCATTTTCCTGTATTGCCATCCAAAGATGGGACATTTTAATTTATTTTTAGTGAAAATGTACGTGCCAGTGCCAAACTTAATGCCAGTCATAGGAACTAGTTTGGCTGATAGGACAGACTAGCACGTGGTTGGTTTTCTGTCCTTCAGAGAGATGGTGGTGTTGAGTTCTTTTCTAAAGTTGTAGTCATATGTATGAATTTGTGGTTGTTATGTATGATGTACTAGGCAAAGCTAAGTCTGATGGAATGGAAACAGTATTGGTATCTTGACAAATCCATCTCTGAGGCTTTGTAGAAAGCATTTGGGCTGTGTGGAATTGCTAACACGCGTTGTTCAGAATCTGGGAGTCAACCTTAATCAAAAGATTTGGTGAGCAGGTTAGTACAGAGAGCCCCCACCCGCTATTTGTCTGCTATTTGGTGGTGGGGAAGGTGCCATTTACCCAGTATGTAAATCAGTTCTGTTTCTATTCTGTGAGTTTAGTTTTTTTAGCAACACAGCTAAAGAAAAGGCTTAGGACCCCCCTGTAACCGGAGTAGTGACTTCTGTATCTCGATGACACCCAAACAGGAGCTGAGCATGGAGGATCTGACTCCTGAGCTTGTTTAACAGTTGTGAGATGTCCTTTTTCTTCCTCCTTTATGCTTTTCTCCTTGTAGCTGCTTACTGAATGTTGACGCAAGGTTCAGTTATATAACAAATAGATTTTTCTTTCCTCTCCGTGCTGTGTATTTGTTTAGTTGCATTCAGAATGTAGCCGCAGTTGTTCCGGATGCATCAGCTGTATAAAGTATCTCCCCCTTGTCCCATGTCCTCCCACCCCTTCCATTTAGGAGACTGAAGAGAAAAATGATCATGCTCAAATCTCACAAAGTACTGTTTTGTTAGCTTGAAATTGACCTTTCTAGCCTGTGAGCATAACTCTGAAAAGGCATAAAAACGCTGGCAGCCCAAAGAACAAAGATGGCATTATAAACTGAGTCCACAGAGGGACACACAAATGTTTGCTTTTCCTGATAGCTTCAGATAGTTTGCCTTCAGATTTGAGGAGGAAGAAAAATATTTGACTGCCTTAATAGAAAAATGTTTTTAAAACCATTAGCATTACTGTAGAAAGAAGACAAATTATATGTTGTATGTGTCCAAAGTGTAAATCATTTACAAAATGCAAACCATTGGAGGTTGTTCAGGTTCTTGGCATTTTGTGCATCCTAAGTTCATTGTTCTTTGGTAGTAGCTGATGTTAATGGCTGCAGAATGGCTTGGCCATGTTGGAAATATAGCTGCCCCTTGCTTGCTGTTGGTTAATTAGTAAGGGTCACTTCTTTTGGGAAGGTAGCTGGTAGTCAGCATTAAAGGCAGGGCTGAAATTCTGGTACGGTAGGAAGCCATCTCTAACTTTGTCATGCTCTGAAACCGAACTTTTCCTACTGAGTGTCAGCAGCAAAAGGTCTTGTACTTGAGAGAAGGAGAGCAACCCTTCACCATGTTTGGGAAAGCTAAAATAGGAAAAGATGAAGATGAAGATTTGTTTGGGATCACTGGTAAAAAGAGGAGATGAGCCTCATCGGAGTGTTTGCTCCTGTCTTGCTGAGATGCGTGTACCACATTATTCAATGCGCTCACCATCCACCATCTTATTTCTCATTTGAGTGCCTATATTATGGCTTAATTTGAGCTTAAATTCTCTGGAGCAAGAATTTTATTTGCCCAGTAGGGAGGTAGTATAAATTTCCTTAAAGTCCTTTTTTAAAATATTAGGTCTTCTTAATGCCATCACATGAAGTTTGTCAGTTTGGGAGGAGTCCAATGCCTTTTGTGATGGTTACTCCCTTCTGTCCTTTGGATTGGATGTCCATAACATTTGTTTTCAGGATACTGCCTAATTATAGCGCTGAGCTGTTTCACTGCAGCACAACTGAGGGACTGAACTAATATGCCATCCAGAAATGCCTGTAATGCATCTGGCTGCAGGCTTCAGGCAGTGCTTCCCTTTGGGGTTGCGTCATGCCTTTGATGAGTGGTTCTTTGCTGTCTACCAGTTAAACCTTGAAGCACTGAGTGGGTTTGTTTTCAGCCTGTTCTGGAGCTCTCAATCCTGCATCCCTACCTGAGGCCACTCTACTTGTCTCCTGGTGCCTGTAACTGCAAAGGGTTGTTCCCAATTGAAAGGTTAGCTGTTATGAGTATGAGATGGGTTTAAAACGAACAAAAAAAAATCTTGCTCCTGTTTATTTTACATCTAAGCTAAACAAAACGAAACGAAACAAAAACCTAGGTAGTTTGTATGCTCTGAAAGATTTTGGAGGCTCTCATGGGATTTTTAATTGCCTTTTTATCTGATGTTTGTTTGAATCTACTGTGTTTTGATTAGAATTTTGCAGTGGGGATGATCCAATAGGAGATAATTAGCGGCAGTGCTGATTGGAAGTCTTATCCTGATTCCCACCTTTTGTTTTATTATCAGGAAATGTTTATATGTTTTTTAGAGCTAATGGGAACTATTTTTAAAGTATGTATATAATTATGTGAATAAATAAAGCCATTATGAGCAAATGTTGCTGAAGTTCTCAAATGTAAAATATTCAATGTAAAATTTTCAATATTCAAATGTGAAATAGTTATTTTATGAACATTTGCTTTTGGCTTTGTCAGCAATAATGATAGTGGTGGAAGAGTGTAATACTGATGAGCTGCATACAATTCACATATTTGCTGATGCTGTCAGTGCGGATGGGTAAGTGTATGTAAATTTATTAACTTCTGAAATCTGTGGGTTAGCACTGCTTTTTCGTTTTCTTTAGTAGCACCGTATCTGCTCTGACAGCTAATTCCTCTACTTTGCCAAGTGGTGTATATGAGATATCACAGTAAAAAAGACAAAGTGTAAGCTTAGGGAGACCTTTATTTTCATAACGTTAGAGTTTTTTTTGCTGTATCTTTTGTTCTGGTTTAAAATGTTAGGGCGGGCATTCACTGTAATAAATATTTTATCTGTATTTTTTGTAGCGTTGGAGTGCTTTGTGCATATGCTGCCAACCAACACTTAACTAGTCAAGTCCGAGGAGCAAAGAAACTGGTCAACAGTAATTTTAAAGATCTGAAAGTTTTCCTTAACGACACTCCAGCGGTAAAGAATTTTTTCTTTATGGGGAATGAGGGCGGGAGGGGAGAAGTATAAGGAAGAAGTATTGCAGAAAATACTCGTTTATTTCTGTTTGATATAAATGACAACCACAGCGTGGTGTTAATTCTCTGTTTGTCACTCTCATAAAGTAGAGTAAATGAGATGAGAAGTTTTCATATGACTATGCATGTTCGAGAACAAACATTATTAGAGCAGCTTTTGAATCATTGCATCTGGGAAGTGCAGTTAAATTTTTCAATATTGAGAGTTGATCTGTATACAGTTATTAATTTGAGCAGTGTGTTGTGACAGCCTAGTGATGCGGGTGTATGTCAGGAAGTGGAGGTTGCATCAAGAAACTCTTGAGAGAGGGTGCCTTTTGTGCAGCTGCCTTGGGGCACAGAGAAAGCTTGCACTGAAAGATAAAACCAATGGTCTCAGAACTCACTAGGTTCCTCTTCACTGAGTGATTATAGTCATAAGTATGTGACAGGAAATATCGGAATAGAAAATCTTGTTACATGGAAGGAACTATTCTAATAGAGAAAAAAATAGGCTCCAGCTAAAAAGCGGAGAAGAGCAGTAGAACTGTGGAATTTGAAAGTGTCAGGACTTGAACATTGGTGCCAGGAGTTCCTCAAAGTTTCAGCTGTGTAGCAGGTTTTTTGTTCGTATGCAGAATTATTAATTTTTCTTTCTTAGACTTGATAGCACTTGATTATGCAATCACTAGATACATCTTACAAGTCATTTTTGACAGATGAGGTACGCAGATATCATGTATAGACACACACGTGTAAGGATTTCTTAAGACAAGGACTTCTGTTTCTTTAACAAGTTATGGAATCCAATTCATTGGCTATAAGCTCTGAAATCCTAACTGATGTCCTGGCCTTGTGAGTACGAGGTGTATAACATATAGGAGGATTTGAAAGTAGTCACACGTAAAGAGTTCTTGTCATAGCAGATTAGCAGACTACACGAATGCTGTTGCTAACACTATTAGTTGCATGAATTGCATTTTGTCTATGACATTGCTGGAAACAGTGCAAGCCTTACAGACATGCAAAATGTTAGTCCTCTGGTTTGTCTAGGAAAACCAACCAACCATCACAAAAAAGCCTACGTCTTTCTTGGTAGGAAAAGCTCTTTTTATTCTTTTCTCCTTTGTTTAAAAAAAAAAAAAAAAAAAAGTCTGTCTCATACTTTGTGATTTAATTACATCCACTGCTGTATGATGTATGAGTTGTTTTGTGGGTGTTTTTTAGTTTCTTTTTTTCTTCACTTCACTGAAAACTTGAGGCTGCAAGCCAAATACACTTCTGTGCACATCTGAGTCACTTCTGTTTAAAATTGGAAGCGTGTTTACTGTGCATGTTAACTTCTGCATGACTCGGTTAGGATTCATACTGCATTACTTTAAACATGCAGAAATCAATCAAAATTACTTCATACCTGTAGCAAGATTTCCTTCAGGAATAGTTATTTAATAGCCTTTTGTACAGAACCAGGAACTGGTGATAACTAAGTTGATATTTTATATCGACTCAGTGCCTTGGTGGAACCCAAGTTGCAGCTGGACCAGATCTGTTTGTCAATGAAAACCATTTGCGTTAAGGCAGAATGACCAGCTTCTTTTGTAAGGGGAACTCTGAGAGGCTGTCCCCATAAAAGCCAGACTGGACTGTGAATTGCTTCAGAACCACTATCCCATAAATTTGCTGCACAATTCTTATTTCAAGAGAAATCATCTTTTTAATTAGAAAATCAGAGGAATGAAGACATGCACAAACGTACTGTGCCTGAGTGAGTTGAAGCCTTTGTGTTGCACGGTTTCTGCTACTTAACATTTTTAAGTAGAGTCTTTTTCCCCAGAGATCTTCCAGTATGTTTCCCAATAAAACCCATCTTTTTATGTGCAGTTGTGCTAAGCAGGGTTTTAAAACATTTAGTTAACTGAAAGCAGTAGAACTCCGGAATTTCGGGGGGGGTGGGGGAAAGGGTTACTGCACAAATATTTGGATTGTTTCAAAGTGTGGCAATTTCTGACTCATTATTTGAAACTATTATTATTTTTTTTTTTTCCCAATTACTTTAATGGTTTTTCATATCATCTTTTTTTTTCAGCAAATTGACTACTTGGTGAGCCAGTACAACACAACTAAGGATAAAGCGCTCTCTGACCTAAATAGTAAGTACTTTGATTTAGAGGGGGTTAGTGATGTGTTGTTTACTTAAAGCCTTCAATAAGATAATGTAAACAGCTCATAATGCAAAGTGAAATTTGAATTACGATTGCATGCTTTGCAAACATAATTATTGTTCTTAGTGTTAAATGAGACTAAAATCTGAGATTCGATCCATATAAAATGACTTGGAGCTGTTGTAATGCAGACTATTTTCTGAAATAAGTCTTTTGTTAAATTGCTTACTGCATAAA
Organism: Centrocercus urophasianus; assembly: GCF_019232065.1. Taxonomy (NCBI): domain Eukaryota; kingdom Metazoa; phylum Chordata; class Aves; order Galliformes; family Phasianidae; genus Centrocercus; species Centrocercus urophasianus. Next base: position 13,886,733 of record NW_024884475.1, on the reverse strand, counting down.
TCAGGGTAGTATTTTTTCCCTTTTTTACAATTCAATAGCCACTAATACTTGTGTTTTTTTAGAGTATTATTCCTGAGTCTTTACTGTGGAGCCAAATGTGAAGGAGAAGAGCTTTTAGCTGTTGCTGTAGTTACAATAACTGTAGATCTCTGCATTTTTTTATTTTTGTTGTTGTCTCTTTGTCCTCTGCTCAGCTAGAAGTTGAAATAAACATTTATCTTCTTTCCAAAGCTGCTTATTGTATTTGGCATTTCAGGATGAGCATATCTTGAAGAACGAGACATAACACTTGAAATACAATTGCTTCACCTTCTCCTACAGTACAGTCATGATAGGAGGCATCACCTTATAAACCTCTCAATAAACAGAACCAAACCACTGAATTTTTTCAGAACTTTCAAAAATGGTAATAATAGAAAAGGGCAATCATATTCAGTATAGATTAGAATTCAGTATACATTGTTAACATGTACTGATAAGTATGTCAGTTTGTGCACAGGTCTGCATTTCAGACTGAAGTGCAGTGCAGAAATATCAAAACTGATTGTGAACAGGATTGCTGGAAGCAAAGACAGTAACTTTTGATTCCTAGAGTCTGTACTTTGGTATCAGTTTAAAGCATGTTATAGGAACAGTTTTCAGTGCAGCAAGGTTGACGTACTTTCAAGTCAGTGTGTCTATTAAAGGTTACTGAAACACACTGAAGGCAGTAGCCAAAGCAGTATTTGCACATATTCCTAACTATTTCTGTGCAAGAACACTAAAAAAACTGGGCATTGTATAAGTCTTTAAAAACAAGAACAGTAGCTGAAAAATAAATTAGTTAGTAACTGCACTTCAGGTACTAGCTTCTAGCTTTCAAACCAAGAATTCAAATTAAATATTTATTTACTTTCAGTGCAAGTTTAATATGCTAGCTTATGGGAAACTAACTGGATTTGTGATAGGAGTGCTCATCAATAAATAAAGATAGCTTTTATTTTCTTGTACAGTACTGAGACACCAGAATTAAGTGTGTGACACCTGAGGACGAAAGGATTTCGTTAAAAGTGAATCAACAGTAGAATAAACATCAAGAGAAATGTAGATGAATTCGGTTTGCCCACCCTAAGGAAACGCTGAAAGTCTTTTCTGCTTTATAAAAATTCTCATCCCCGGCTAGAAATGGCAGTCTTGACAGTAATGGATGCTTCTGTAGCATTCAGTATTCCGATCTCATCAGGAGCAAAAGCTCCAAGAGCTGTTTACTTAACCTGAATAGAGAGGAGACCTAGCAACTACCTGAGGTTGCATTAAGATGCTTCACCAATCTCAACTCTGCATCTTTCTGTCTTTCGCATACGCCCCTTCTCATTTTTGCTGAACTAAGATGATTTCTGCTTGTGGGCAGTGAGGCAGGAGGGCTTGGAGGGAGGAGATGGATCTGCGTGAGCCTGAAGCCAACACTGAATGCTGAGAGCAGGCTGGCAGCCATGCGTAACACGCTTAAGGGATTTTGGCGAGGATGGTTGTCAGGTCTGGGCTGTGGGTCACCTTGACACATCAGGAATGGGAAAAGGGAAAATAAACTATTTTCTTCTTTTTGTTGCATACAGAACCATAGCTTGTATTGAATGAGTATGCCACAAAATTCCTGTCAGATGTTAGACCTTGTTAAGACTACTTATGAAGAAAATCTGTTTCCATAAAAGATAGTAATTGCCATTAAAAAAACTGTGTCAGGCCTTAGAGAAATTGTAGTACCTTATGTACACTTTGTTCAGTGAGAGATTGATAGCACCTGTGCTAAAAGGCAGTTAAAGCTGAACTAGGATGTGATGATTTTTTCATCTCTCCATGCTGCAGATGTTGGACCTTTGCTTGGTAGCAGAGTTCAAGAGCAGCTGGGGAAAGAAGTACGTCCCGCACTTGATGCAGCTTTGACAATGGCAGGAGGTAAAAATGTGCATGTTCTTGTATTAATATTCTGTTGCCACCATAAGACAGGCTTCATTTTTTTGGTGCACAACATGAGATTGCTTTATGCAGTACCATGGTTCTACTTAGCATTTTTCAGTGTGCCTTGATGTTTCTTTTAAAATGTGGTTATCCAATATTCTGAGATTTATAAATGTATTTAAAAAGTAAACAAAGATGTAAGTGCCATTGTTGATGTCTAGTTTTAGCAGTCATTGAAGGCAAATGAAATCTGCAATCCCCACTTCAGGTGGTTGTCCCTTTCCAGGCATTATAAAGGAGAGTAGGAAAGCTGTGCACTCAGATCTGTCTGTAGTTCTTTGCAGGTTAGTCCTTGACAGGTCTATGGTTGAGTGTCATCAGTGTCAAACCTAGTATGAGAGTGCCAACAACCGTCATTTCTTCATTGTATCTTTGAGTTCAGTGTTGTTTGTGCTTTGTTCCATCTCCCTTTAAAGAAAAGATTCCTTTATTCTTTTTTCTTTTGAAGGTTTTCCTTTTTCAGGAATCAGGTGCACATTATAGAGTAAAGTGAAAATCATCCTTAAACTTCAGTCACTTGGTGGGTTTTTTAATCCATGAATTCTTTTTTGAAATCTTTCTCGTTCATTCATCATCATTCTCCTTTTTTGCTTTATTTCTCTTATTTGTCTTGAAGTCAAAGTGGAAAGGGCTATCAAAGGTAAAAAAAAAAAAAAAAAAAAAAGAGAGAACCTTGTGTTGTGTGAAGTGTGCTTTATTTTCGTACACTTGTGCACTTGTAGTTGTATATGTGTGGTTTTTTGTCTTAAAACTACTGTTTAGTGTTCTTTTGTGTGACTGGGACAAAATCTAAAGGCAGGCAAGTGTTAATGTGCGTAAGTGCTTAGCTGATGCAACTTGATCTCTTTTCCTTTCCTTGTGCAGCCATGTAATTCTTCAATTGGACTACAACTAACCTTAAAAATACTATTTTGTGGATATGGGCTTTCTTTTGTTTTCTGATAACCAAGCATTGAAATTCTTTATTAAAACAACCGGGTTAGAAGAAAGAGGGAATGAGTAGAAAAGAGTAATCTGAAAAGTGGGTAGAATCTCAGTAAAAGTAGGTTGAGCACATTAATTTGTTTGTAGGAGAGTGTAAGTAATTTGTTTTTATTAACAATAAACTTGTATTTGATGCTGGAGGGTTTTTCTGGGTGAGATGGAAAGATAATTTAAATCAGTATTGTCAAGAAGCTCATAGTGTTTACATGTGTATTTACACTTTCCCTCTGTAATGGTATCTAGTTTCTAACAAAAATTTAAAAAAAAATGATGTTGCATTCTTGCAGCCATCAGAGAAACGAAGGAAGCATTGGAAAACGTGAGCGTCTCTGTAGAAGTTTTGCAGGAAGGCACCGAGAGGCTTCATGGAAATTTGACAGATGTTAAAATGCACCTGAGCAACACCCTCAATGATTCTGCATGCACTGCAGCTCAGGCTGCCTCAACTTGCAATATCATCAGGAATTCATTAAATCAACTGAACATTAATGCCAATTTCAGTGGGGTAAGAGAGTGTTTTCAGACTCATGGTGTGATCGCCTTAAATAGGCCTGCTAGTATTTCTGCAAGTTAATGGCTCAGTGTATGCTGGCACTTGTGAGATAAGTGACCTTCATTAACTCTGTGTTTCTGGGTAATTACAGTCACTGTTCTCATTTTCTGTGTGGAAAAGAATAAAATGTGTGCCAAGCAGCTACATTAAAGTGCTGCTATGGCAGGAAAAGAATCTGCCCTCCCAAAAATGCTGAAGTTAAGCTTTGCTTTTGTACAACAAAGGTTTTAGGAGTATGCTACAAAGATTCTATTACAAACAGTCTTCCTAGTTTCTTTATCCTTCGCTCCTATCTTTGAAATATTAAGTAAAGTAGTTGCTTTACTGTGACTGCAACTTTGATGTGACTTAAGGATGCTTTTTGTTTCCTAGTTGCCGGGGGTGAGCTCACAGCTTGCGAAGGTCAATGATGTCCTTAAAATAGACCTTTCTAGTCTGGTTCAGAAGGTATGTTTCACAACAAGCTTATAAACTCTTAAGTAATAAACTGGGATACATGAGTATCTGTTGTTTTCCTTTGGCTTTCCCAAGCAGAATTCTCTTGTTCCTACCTCATCGTTGCTCTGTGTATTATTCCATTTTTTTTTACCAAGATTTAGTGTTTAAAAGTATGAATGTGGTGCTTTACATCCATAGGATATTACATGTCAAAAGTGTGTAGCTAATGGTCTGTTTGAAAGCGGGATCCTTAAAAAGAGAAAAGGCAGATACGTGGATGTGCTAACAAGCTCTATATTTTTGGTTCAAGATAATAATAATTAAAAATCCATGGTCTTCTAATCAACTGTAATGTATTCCCATCATCTTAAAATGAACATATTCAATCTTAAATCTGGTACAGTGGATCTAATGCAATTACTATTAGTATTTTTGCAAATGTGTCATAGTTAGAGCAGTGTAAGAACCTAGCAATCTGATAACGTTTGCTAAGAATAAAAGAACGGTGTAGGGGACTGCAGGCTGTGTGCTGGAGACCTGCACCCTTGCTTGCCTATGAAGGGATCAGGCTTGCAGGAAAAAGCTTCAAGCCTCCACGGCAGTAGCTTCTTGTTTCTGTCATTGTGAACTATTGAGGTTGGTTCCCACAGCATTAATCCTTCCTCTCCCCTTCGTACTGAAGATTACAGTGTTTATCAGAGGTAGCTGGATTTCATTGTTTGTAACAAACATGTTAAAAAAGCATAGGATTGCAGAGGGTGTTTTACTGGTATGCAGTAACTCCCTTCACTTAGTGAGTCTTCATGTATGTGTTAGTTTTGTAGGAGTGAGAAGTGTCAAACAAAAATACTATAAAGTTTGAAACGACTGTGACTGATGTGTGTATTTAAATCTAGACATTTTATAAATAGTATCTTGGTGAGTGAATGAAATCTGAAATGTAACTGACTTTGTATTTTGCTTTGACCTTTTCTAATGCGCAGTGGTAAGGTATGTTTTTCTTGGTATTACCACATGTATTTTACTGTGCATGGACTTTCAGTCCTTGTCACAGGGGAAAAAGTTGCAAGTAATGTGTCCATGAGAAGCTTATTCTAATTTTTCCAACTTTTATTCTTAGGGTTATGCAGCATTTAATGATACTCCAGACTTAGTAGTGAACCAGACTAAGAACATCTTATCAGGTGAGGACAATGGAAACTGCCTTTCTACTTTAACTGTTTAATGTTAATGCTTTTGCATCAGTTACAGATGCATTTGTTTTCTTTTATTGATAATATATTTCCTGGGCTAAAGGGTATCAAAAATTAAGTCTAAATCTTCTTTTAAGATGTGGTGCCACGAAAAGCATAGAAAGTACGTCTCAATATGAGATCCAAAATAAAGTCTAAAAATAGACCATATGCTATTTTACAGAACAGTTCTATTTGCTGGGCATTGTGCTACTCAAGTAATGAGAAATAGTGAGGTCCCAGCTGCATTCTAATATTTACTTTTATTGGGTTGAAAGACTAGTTTGCATGAGCAGTGGTGTATCTATGATGTATTTAGCTGTTTAGTTGTTTAAACAAACAAACAAATAAAAAAACTCCACAGCAACAAAACAACTAGCTGATCCTGCCTGCTGCTGTATTGAAATGTAGCAGATGTCAAAGGGGAGCTAAAAAATGTACCTTAATGCCTGTTTAATAATGCTTTATTACTCTGGCTTTGAACTGTGATTTTTTTGACAGTACCTGGACAGTTGACACTGACTGAAATGTAGTATAATGTATGCATACTAATCTGTTTTAATTTTTGTTCTTGCATTGTGGACCTGTTCTGCATAAATATACAGCTGTTCCTTGTATTTTTTTTTTTTTTTTTTTTTTTTTTGGCAAAATGGAACACAGTATGTATAGAACTGTAGTACACTGTGTGAACTTGCCTAAAGTGAGCCAGTTTTCTAAAAATGTGATGTTATACTTTTCATTAGGAAATCTAACAGAGATTTGCTCATTTTCAGTAACTGCCGCTATCCATAAACACAGACCATCTTAATTTATCCATTGTTATTTTTGCACTTTTTTGTTATTATAAAAATGAGTTTCATTAGCAAATCAAACAAAACCAGTAGTTCTACTAGACAAATTTCATGTTCATTTGTTAATTTTTTTAATGAGCATTTTGGTACCTGGTTGAGCTTGATTGGAAGAGAAACATCAGAACACACACCTGAAAACATGTCCAGCTGTTGTTGGAATAGGAGGAAGTGGTTTGGTCTAGTGATTGTCAACTCTGCACATAGCAGGGGTGTTGAAATGTTGTAGATGATCATTATGGTCCTTTTCAGCTCAGGCCATTCTGTGATGCTATGATTCTATGAAGGTGCTGCCTACTACCAAGTAGCAACTTCTATTTACACAATCTGCAGTTTCTCCAAGTTGAGAGAAGGGGAAGAGTAGGCAGAATTGCATTTTACAAATAAAGAATATGTATGATAAGTGAATGAATCACGTCTTTGTGTATCTAAGTAGTGTGTATCTAAATTGTAAACATAGTGTTTCTTCATAATTTGGGGAAAAAATTGGCTTAATTGATCTTTATCTCAAGAGTGTTGCTAACTAATTGGAATGAATTTAGCTAATCTTTTTAAATGAGATCGGAAATAAGTGGTATAGATTATCAATATAAGCAGTCTAATTTATTTTAGTGTTGTATACCCAAGGGATGAAGTTTAAATAGATTTTGATCTTCTCTTTCATAAACCTGGTGGCTAATTGTCTCACTCAGCTTTACCATTTGCAGTGTTGCATGAAAAGCAAGATTTAAGCTGGCAAGATAAGCAATTCTGGCTCAACATCTACATCTTTCAACATTAAACTGAATGCTAAATATAAAGTCTGTGTTTTTAAATGCCATTGTGTTACTTTGAAGCTAAATCCTTTTTTGCTTGCTTGTCTTTTCCTCATGCTTGTCTTCATGGCTTGCCTTGTTATATGTGCAGAAAGGCCTAACAGCATTTTATAGTGCATACATGGAATGTGAATTTCTTCTGTTAATCTGTAACAGTGAAATACATTTGTTCTTTCAGATATCAAAAATGTGCTGGAATCCATTGGTTCAAATATCAGTAACTTCACAAAAACTCTCCCTGTGCAGAACATTATAGCAGATTTGACAGTATATCTGACACAGAGTGAAGCGTATGTTCAAGACTATTTTCCAGTAGTGGAGCAGTATGATTTCTACAGGTATGAACATACTAAATAGGAAACACTGCAGGAGTGAAGTGCTACCTACAGTTCATGCAGTAGCATGTAACTAATGTGTTAATGTAGTATTTTAATATTCTGAAAGGGCATTGAAACTATTAGTAATAAAGAGTGAAGTCAAGATGCTGTAAGGCAAATTTTTGGGTGTTTTAGTAAAGACCCTGACTGCAGCAAATCAAGCTGGGTGCTGTTCTAGTACAGAGCAAGAGAAGGCCTACTCTGCAGGCTTTCCTATCTTTTTTAGGAAGGATATATGTCAGAAGATGTAATACGTGAAGAAACAGATAGTTTCATAATGCTAGGGTGACTCCTTTTTTTGGACTTCCTACTGCAAAGTAGTAGTAGCAAAGATTTTGCTTCCCACTTTATCTTTGTGCTTGTTCAAATTGATGTAGTACTTGTCCTTGGGTCTATTACACACATTCTTTCTGTTCGAGACCTGTATGGTTTCTGTAATTGAAAAATAATTTCATATTTCAAAGCATAAAGCTTTTTATTTCAAACTGTTTCTTTGTCTAGAATTTATTTCAATCTTCAAGCTCATCAAGTTCTCCCTACTTTTTGACGTTTCTGTTGACTCCTTATCAAAATCTGCTTGTGTTTTAATCCGCTTCACTGCTACAGAATGAATGTGCTAATAGTTTTAATGCAGTGTTAAATGAAAGTGAGAAGGAGGCTGAACCTTAAGAACCCTTTTTTGTAGTGATAATAACCTTTCCCTTAGGCTATTCAATACCTGCTAAGTTTTTGTGATGAGACTTGAAAAGGAATGTAAAAAATATAAGCTGGGAACATTGATGGTGGAAGAAAAAAGAAAGAGCAGAGGGAATTGGGGGAGGATAGAAAGCTAGGAGGAGATATGAAATGTGTGAATAAATGAATGTGCTCCATGTATGTGACTAGGAAATATTACATAACTTTATAAAAAAGAGCTAAAGTTCTGTTCTTAACCAATATCTTTCTCCTGATCAAATTTAATAAACTGCTCATAAGGTGCTCATTGAAAGCACTCCAGAACAGACACATAAAGCCTAGGTTTTAACAGCTTCAAATAAAGTTATTTTCAATTTCAGGCCCAACATAATGGTGAGCAAAATGTAGTAAGACCTACAGCAAAAGCAGTTATGTACTTCATAACTAATCATCGATCCATAGGCATAAATTTATCATTTGCTTCTTGAACAAATTACCATTTGACACAGCAGAGGCAGATTCTCATGCTTTGTTTCACTTCGAGTTTGATGCTGCAGTGCAAGCAGCATATAGCAGCTGGACCTTAGAACACCTGTAAGGATTGTTCCCCAGCCCTTCAGCAATCTGTAAGCAGAGATCGGATTCCCAGTGCAAAATACATGCTGGTGTAGGAAGAGAGGGGTTTTTTTGCTGACACTTGTTACGCAGCAAGAACCACAGATGGGCCAGTTAGGAATATTGCATTGCCTGAAGTGTTCTGCAGGTCTTCAGTGTGTTCTTTATTTGAACATAACCAGGCATTTGGGCTTTATTCCTTAGGTGGCTGGGTTGTCTCATTCTCTGCTGCATGGTGGTCCTGATTGTGATCTTTTACTATCTTGGGTTGCTATGTGGAACCTGTGGTTATGATAAACATGCTTCTCCAACAACCAGGGGCTGCATTTCCAACACTGGAGGAAACTTTCTTATGGCGTGAGTTTCACTTACTTGTGAAAAAGAAAATACATATACTTGTAGGGGGGTTGGTTTTTTTTAGATTGATTTTAAAGGACATATGCATGAAGAGAATTTTTATTACCAATGTACATGTTCTGAAAAAATTAGAACATAAACATTTACCTAACATACTTACAGTGAAACACCTAGGCCTTGGGTTGCTCTTTCCTTGAGAATCATATCTGAATCTACTCTTGTATGAAAAGAGTTATAGGTAGTGACTATCAGTGTAAACTCATTTGGAAACTCCAGAGCTGTATCAAATAATTGAAAATATAAATGGAATTTATAGGGTTTTTTTGTTTGTTTGTTTGTTTTGTTTTTTAATATATTGAAGCATTTGTTCAAAATGGAGAAAATAAGCCATATGAGGAGACTTCAAACATGTGACTTTATCAAGTCACTTCAGAAGGTTTGGGGCTGCTCTTGAAAGTTCCCAGGAAGAGCTTAATATCATTTGTGTTGTGTGCAGAAGATAGCATCTGAAATCTGTGTTACAGTCTTTTGAGACCACAAGGGTAGAGATTTGGATTTAAAAAAGAAATCTATATGCTTTTGTTGCTCTTAACTCTTAAAGGACTTTTCACGTCAACTGCAATGTCAAGTGTTTATATTTTAGCTGCATTCTAACTGAAAACTTTCCAGGTCTGGAACATTCAAGAAATTTCAGGCAGCAGGAATACTGTTGGAAAATAAAAGTATTTTTGCCATCCGCCAGGTCTTGTTCTCTAAAAATGCTATAGCTACTTATCATTGGTTTCACTGTTAACCAAAGTATGTACATTTTCTTCTTAAAAAACAAAAACTTATGTAAATTATTTCTTTTTCAGTGGCGTTGGATTCAGTTTTCTTTTCTCCTGGGTGCTGATGATTGTAGTGGTGCTAACTTTTATCACAGGTGGAAATATAGAAAAACTGGTGTGTGAGCCCTTTGAAGATAAAACTTTATTCAAGGTGAAGTTACTCATATTCAAATTATTGAACAATGAATAGTTTTCCTGTAAGTCTTAATGGTCTTGTCAATTATGCATGGTTTATTATTTTTTTGGGGACACCTCAAGTGAGTTTGGATCTGTTTTTTACTTTCCATTTGTACATTGAATGGAGGCTTTCATCCTTTTTTTATTTAATTTGCTTTGCAGTGTAAATACTATATGCCCATGTTCTATCAGAGATAAATTGTATTGTAATTCAGCATTTCTTGGTGACATGGAGCTTTAATATCCATTTTCTACACCAGAGAGGTTGAATTTTCTCTTCTGCTTCTACTTCTATCAGCAAGTGATAAGCTTAGATGTGGAAATGTGTCAAAAGATCACCTAGGAATATACTCATGCACTGAAAACACAGTATTACAGTAACATCACTGAATTCTATCTCGTAGGTTTTGGATACTCCCTACTTACTAAATCAGCATTGGAAAAACTATCTTTCTGGCATTCTTTTTAAAAATCCAAATATTAACTTGACTTTTGAAAAAGTATACAGGTACGTGAAGTTATGGATCAAGATTTAGTTCCATTTATATCTGGGTTTTGTATTATATTCCAGCCTTGTATTTCAGGCACGCACAGAAATCTGACATGGTCCAGACCATGTTCTGATTTTCTGGTGAATGGCTAGCAAAAGTGATCTTCTATCAATGAGTTATTAGGGATGGTCTTAACATAATATGGTGTAACAGTAGCAGTTGAGCTCTTCAAAATACTGTTTCATATCTTTGAGACCATCAGAAATTGTTAATTACTTTTGTTCTTATAGACAAAGCTTCAAAAAATATAGGCAGAACACCTTTTTAAGGTTTTCTTCAAATGTGAAAATATTGTTAATTGTTTTCTTTACCTCTGTCCTTAGGGTGATTTTCAGGCTGACGCATGTATTTTTATTTTTGTAGTGATTGCAAGGAAAACAAAGGAATTTATACTTCCCTTCATCTAGACCACCTGTTCAATATCAATGAATTTTTGAATATTAGTATGGTAAGTAAGGAAAATTTCGGTGGATTCATGAATATTTTTGAGAGCTAAAGAGATATTTGGTCTTGAACATGATGTAGTATGTCTGAGCTTTAATGGATTTTAGATGTTAATATGCAGTACGTTCTGCAAGGAGACAAAACTGTCCAACCTAATTTAAAAGGAATTCCAATCATATTTATGTGGTCTTGGACATGTTATGCTTTTAAGAATGCTTTCAGCTTTGGAGGAGAGGAGAGAGGGATAAGGTAAAATATTTTCAGTTAAGCTGTAATAATACATGAGTGTGCTAATTTTCGGTTGTCCGTAATACAGTCCTGCCTTACAGCAACACCTTGGGGTCTGTGTTCCATTCTGGCAAGTGTTGTTTCTACACTTAATACATATAGTCTTTGTCCCAGATAATATATAATTATTTATAATATCCATTATATATATACACACACATGTGTGTATGTATACATACAGTACAATGCATTTATAATATATGGCAATTATATAGTGATGAGTAAGAGTTACTGAAATTTGTCTGAGTTTGCATAGTAGTAGAGGCTGGCATGGGAGTAATTCATTGGAATGAAAGCTGCACAGATGGGCTAGAATGTGGCTTGGACAGGCTGTGTCGATACTGCAGGGAAGGGAGGGACCTTACCTGGATTCTGTCAAAGTTAATTAAACTAACCAGATGTAAGTGAAAGGGAAGTTCTTTGTGTGCTTCTTTGTGGAAGTGATCAGTCAGGAAAAGAAAGATGCTTTTATATGAGAGAAGGGATATAGAGACGTACCAGGTGCAAACTACCTCTGTGTTTTATTTCCTTCTCAGTATACAGAAGATGTAGCACTTAGAATTGAACACATTCAGATAAACCTCAGCAAAATCATTCTGCTGGATGAAATTGGGAAAGAGAATCTTCTGAATTTCAGCTCTTCAGGAATAGAAGGGATAAACTTTGGAGCATACTTGACAGAGGTGAGGTGAATATAGGTATCTAGCTGGAATGAAGCATAAAAATAAAAGTGGGTGAAACAGAGACAAATCTGCTTTTGACTGGAAAGGGAGGTTTTGAAGATGCATAAAACTTGGTGCAAAAGCATTTAAGAAGTTAAGTTCATTAAACATTTGAAGAAATGAGGAATGGACATTGTAAGAGATGTGATTAAGTGCATTCTGCATGTGCAGTAATACTCTTTTCTTTCTGTGCTGTTCAAATCTTGTTTTAGATCAATAAAAGCGTTACCAAGGTTGATCTTTTGTCATTTGCTAATGACTTAGAAGCAAGAGCAGACCAACTGGTAAGTTTAATTTACCAGTAATTTCTTTCATTTAACTAATTATATATTGCCAAATATTTAGACTTTGTACAGGAGGGTTCTTGTACTTTGGGTACATATACATGGTTCATTGTCATATAAGGAAAAAGTTTGAAAAAACAATGTTGTATATGAGCTAATTCTTGAGTTTTGTATGTTAACAGTTGTACAACTTCTGCTTTGGAATTTAATTTTATGAAGTTGCACAGTTTCCTTAAGAAGTCACTTAAGTCCACTGTGATATTTCCTGTGATGTTTTCTATAATTTAGGTCCCAGACAGCAGAAAAATTGCTGGAAGCATGATGGAAAATAGGATTTGAATCAGTTTTCTTTCAGTTATTGAGCAGAAGATTTTACAAGGAAATAAATACTGTTGTAACTCATAAGGCCTCTCTTGGGAATTGGGTCTCCATTACGGAGGCAAAATTCACAAAAGAAATCCAGTCTGTTGTGTAGTGCTTGTTGAGTATAGACACACTGGCATTGGTGAAAGGTTAGAACAACTTGCCCACAAATGAATGTGCACAGAATGACATAGCTGTGTTAACAGATAATGAATGCACATGAACAAATGAATGTGCACAGAATGACATAGCTGTGTTAACAGATAATAAATGACTTGATTAATTTGTTTGTATCTATGTCAAGGTCACCTTCCATTTATTTTTCAAAATGAGAGTCAGTTTGGACACTAGATTGCCTTGCTCTGGCCCAAGACAAATTCCCACACTGTGTATGGGAGAGAGTTTTGCTGCACATGTAGTACTTGTACAGTCGTTAGGATCACAAAAGGACAGAGACAGCAGAGTGAGACCTTGCTGTTTGGAATTTATCAGATTTCCATCTTTTCTCCAAAGAGAGGGCAGCACTGTTAAAGGTCACTGTTGTGTTTCTACATAAATCGATCACTTCTGTTGCATTTATTTTTCTGTCAGAACTGCATTCATGATTTTTTTGTGCTGTAGTTATCCTCTGAGCACAGTGGGTGAGTCACATAATGCCTGTTTACCCATTTAGGTTGTCTGCTAACTGGAACTGATACCAAGTGGAACTTTGGCTACACTGCACTTCCATTTTCCATTTTTACTCTGCCATTTTAAAGGTTATAAGATGGAAAGTTTTTGTTTGGGGAGGCTGTTTTTTAAGTGGAAGCTGAAGTTCTTCGGACATGTTGTGACTTAATAGAATTGTCCCTGAGATGTCTCTTTAAAGGTAGTTAGTTAGATCTTTAGTTCCGATTAGGGTCTTAGTGAAGGAAAATACGTTTCATTGGCGGCGTGGTTTTTCATTATTTTTTGTAATAGAATCTAAAGGAAGCATTAGAAGTGAGAATAGATCCATCTAAAAACTTTTGGGGTAGGCTTTGAGCATTTAGTTTGAATTCTCTGGCACTCTGCACAACACGAAATGCATGTTTTAACACTGAAATGGAAAAAAAAAAAAAAAACCAAGACACCATGGTGTGGAGGAGGAACAATATTGCCCACAGATGTTACTAGGTAAGGGGATTCAGCGCATCAGTACAAAGCACGCTGAAGCTGCTCTGTAGCCTTATCCCCCAGAACAGAGAACCTGAAATAACTGCTCACATGAATACTTCCAGGAAGCAAACACGTCTTCACATCAACACCTGCAAGCCATGCAGCTAAAAAATGTTGTTCTTTTGCTTTTTGGTTTTACAATACATCTGTTTCTTAGGTCATTGTATCTGTAAAATGTGTAAGGATTCCTTATCCCTTTTATTTGGAAAGAGAACGGCAGGACAGAACGGAGCCCCTGGCAGGCTGCTGTCAGAGGAACTGGCAGAGATGGGAAGAGCTGCAGGAGGACCTAGAAAAATGTTGCAGAAAATTGTATGCCAAAGATAAAGAATATCTTAAAAAATCATAGGCCTAACCAAGAAAATGTTTTGCTGCTTTTCACCAGGATATGGCACTCTCAGAGTGATGGCAGCAGTGAAGAAGCAGTACTGTGGCAGATGTATTCCCATTCTCTATGACAGTACTGCCCTGGGATTTATTCTGTTTTCAAGCAAAATTCACTTAGTCATTCGTTTCCTCTGGTATTTCACAAGCACGTCTTTTCCTGAGATAATTTTTGAAAAAAGGCACATTTTCAACAAAATGAGACATTGGCTCTTTCCATTTTGTATTTGCCAAATCAGTACAAAATGTTTGCTGAAGTTTTCTCAGTAAAAAGTTGCACATTAGAGTGTCTTGGGAAAAACATCTTGAAATACATTTTCCTGAAAGAGGTCTCATCTCTACACAAGTCTGGATTTGCATTCAGGGCAGCTGTTCCTGCAGTTCCAGCAGTTTCTGACTCCTTACAACTGTGTCCAACTGTGTGCATATGAGGAGACATATGCACAATTACCTTGCCCACCATCCCCAGTGTTTAATGATTTCTCAGCAGTGTCTAGGTCTAAAATACTTCCGTTTCCAAAATGGAGTTAACAATGGGAGCCAAATGATTTCACCATGAAAAAGAAATGTGATTTCACCATGGAAAATAAATGTGTTTATGAAATTGAAATCAAATTTTGCAATATGTTGCCATGAGCTGTAGGTGTGTGTGCAGGCTGTAGAAGCAGGCTACCAGCGCATCTTTTGACTGAGCAGTGGAAGCCACTAAAAGGAACAGCACCCTTCACAGACACATTCCCAGTTCACTGACTGGAAGTGTTGAAACTTCTGTACCCTTCAGAAGGCAAGGAGCCTTGTCCGTTCTGCAGAAAATAAAAGCGGTGAGGAACACTTGTCCCAGTGGAGGGCACCCCTGCACCAGGGACAGGCCCAGAGCAGAGTTAGCAGGGAATGCTCCCTCTTCCCTCTTTGAAGAAACTTTAAAGTAACAGTGCACTCTGGAAATTCTCTTCTATGAAACCAGTGATGATACAGAGAAGCAGCTTAATATGTGTGCTTTCATTACTGAGCTTTGAATCATTAATATGGTGATTTTATGGTGATTGAACTATGTTGAGTTCAGTTTGCCGTATCCTGGTGTTAGCATCAGCTCTTCTGCAGCAAATAATGTGCAACTTGCATTGCAGTTTGTATTTTTTTCCTTTGTTTGAAAGTGGTGAAACTATTGAATAATAGGGCATAATTTCTTTATTTTTGCAGCCAAAAGGAGCCCTGGAAAATGCCTTAAAAGGACACGCAAACAGCATTCGGATGATTCATAGCCAGCAGGTTGTTCCACTGGAGCAAGCTATGGTAAAATATGAAATTGATGTTTAAACATACTTGTAAAAAACAATGTGAATCCCTGAATCTTGAATACAGTTTAGAAAGCTGCAGTTCGCAGTGTGTAAGCATAGACTGTATTTGTATTGTCACCAAAGAGTAATCTGGTTAAAGTGTGCATTTAATAAATATTTAACCTACTTCTGATACTTCTACCTTACAATATTGTCTAATATTGGGAGCTCTTTTTTTTTTTTTTCTATTTTGTGATTATATGTGAATAAAAGATGAAGCAGGAGAATTTTCCAGAATTCTAACCCTAAATCACTCATTTTCCTTTTTCCTTATCATTTGTCATCTGTTATAACAGCAGTTATGACTTTTACACTTTATTTCCTGAAGTTCACAGTGATGTACCAGCATTGGAACAGGAGCCCATAATAGTAGCACTTAGAGCCAAAGAAAAATCTTTTTTGTTGATGCTGTACAAGATTTGAAAGGGCTTTTTCTGACTGCTTTTGCCAGGCACTGATCTGTATAACATCCAGCTGTGAGTCTCATTCATGCAGCTTGTAACTGTTGGCTTTTTCCTCTACATGATGTGAAGGCTTTTAGTTTATTCTAACATCAGATGTAGTATTGCTGCCCCTATCAAAGGCCTGTAAAAAAAAAAAAAAAAGAAAAAAGTCATTAGGCCTCTGATTCAGTGCTGTTCTTTCTAATTAACTCCTAATTATTCTCATCTCTTTTTCCTTTTACAAAACTGGCTGTCAAGAAATATGTTAAAGCTAGGGTAAGTGCTTTTTCCCTTCTAAGAATGCATAGTATCAAAGTACTCTGAAGGCTCAGTTCTGATTTTTCACTGTTCTTTCTTTTCCCAAATAAATCTTTCCCAGTTTATTGTAGTAATAATAGTTTGGAGTTAATTTGAAGTCTTCCAATACATAATTTATAGCTACTTACTTCTTTGGGTAAAATACTGAATCAATTAAAAACACAATATATTTATTTTAAGCTAATTCGACTGCATTTACTATACATAATGTGGTATGTCATATTAGAAACAAAATAATCTATCCAGAATCAAAACATACATACAAAAAACAAGCAGGCGCTTGCCTATAATGATGAACTAAATCTTTGGGTTTTTTTTCTTCCCTTTCTCTCTAATAGAGCACTTTAAATCAGAGCATTAGGCTGCTGAAGAGGACATCATCTGAACTTATGGTAAGCTTTTCTCTCTGTCAGCAGAAACATTTTAATGTGTTTTAAATCATCCACCACATGTGCATAGAGTATATTTTCAGTGCAGCTTTTACTTTTTCTGGTTGCTCTGTTATTACAAAGCTACTTAGTGCATTGAGGTAGTAACAGAGATTCACACATCTCTTCTGCACAGCTTTTTCTACCTTGATTTTCCCTTCTTTGTAGAAGAGAGGGGTAAAATAGAATGCTTTTTAAAATACAGATTATAAACTTCATTATCAGGTGATAAAATAGACTTAAGTACAGTTCAATACGTTGTGATTATATGTTACTAAAAAGGTAGGATTTTTTTATAGAGTCATCAACAGCAAAACTTGGAGTGGGAGAACAACCAAGAAACAAAACCTCAAAATACATCTGAGAAAACAGAGCTTTGAAATCCACATTCTTACCCAGCTCTTAGCCAGTGTTCTGTTCCCACTAGGTCCTGTGACTTTAGCATTACAGTCATCCCCTTCCTCTTTCTGCAGCATCAGCCAAAGTGTGGGAAGGTGGGTTTGTAGGAAGGCTTCTCCAGGGCAGCTCACGTTTCCCCTGTAAATAGCAGCTAATGCTTGCACCACAGTGAAACCAGCTGTCTTCAGGCTCTGCCAACCTGAGGAAGATAAGCAGCAGGATGATTGCTTTTGTGGCAGCAAAGCTTTCTGTCATCTCCAGTCTGCTTTGGCTCCTGTAGCAAAAATTCAGCTGTATTAGCACTGAAGATCCTAGTTAGAACAGCTTGATGGTCCTCACCTACCATGGTTCTTCCCGTTAAGATTTTTGACCTGTTCACAACAGCAGACCAAGCAGATTTATTTCAGAATATGATGGTGAGTGTAAGAGGCATGGAAATAAGGTGCTGATAAGAAAAAGATGGTGTTTGAGCCTTAAGTTTATGTAAGAAATACAGGTAAAGGCTGTATGTGTGTATGTTTTTTGGGAGACTTGGTGGGATTACACATGCATTGACAAAGTGTATGAATATGTCCAACCTTCTGAATGTTGAATAGCAGTAGTACTTTAGCTGGTAATCAAGAGTTGTTCCTGTATGCTTTGTGTGTATATGTTGGTGCATGTGTGTATATTGATGTGTCCTGAAACAGAGCACACTTCAAATTCTATGGTTAGGTAAAATCTTAAATTTAGCTTTCTTGTGATTTCGGTCAGTTTTGTAGGACCCAAGGATTGACTGTCCCAGGTGATTAAAGTATCTCTGGATCTAAGGAAAGGAAAAAAACCAAGCCAAACAGAATAGAAGAGAAAGCTGGTGTTGTATATAAATTCAGTTGCATAACTTGCTGTTCATAACCACTGATACTCTTCTCCTTTTAGTAGTGTGAGGTTTTTGTCAGATGGTTGTGAATCCTTAGGCTGAGGCTTAGTGTCTGAAGGTTGCTCAGACTCTATCTGAAATTGTATGTTTTGTCAAGTTTTATCAGGACAGTGCTACTGGTTTATCAAGATAATAGCTTAATGGCAGTGGCTGCAGAGTCATTGTAACTGCTTAAAAGGGTTTCATTTATATTAAAAGCCTTTTCTTTCAATCCAGGTAAAGGTGAAAAATGTCATTAGTGCTGTTAATGCTGCCCAGCTTCTCATAAATAACAATGCTTCTCTAGTTATTGTCCAGGTAAGCTTCATCTAATTTAAGTACATTCGTTCACAGTGTCATGGAACTGTTTCCAAGGCTCACTTACTTCTGTCTGGTTTTAGGAAACAAAGAAGTACATGGACACCATCGTTGGCTACTTTGAGCAATACATTGAGTGGGTGAAGGAGTCGGTAAGGTGCATTTGCTTTTTGAGAGACCCTGCTTTTAAAAGCATGATGGAGCTCAATAGTAATAACAGAAAAGTTATGTTGATAGCATGTTTTGTAATTTCAGTAATTTCAAGATATTTGTGCTAGGTATGAAGGAGGAAACCTGTCTTCCATAAATAGTTTTCTTTGAAGTAGACTAGAAATCATGAGTAGTACTGACTGGAATAAAATGCAAATTTAGTATATTATCTTTCTTCCAGGGCTAGCCTGCAGTCTACTATTGGTGCTGATGTTGTACTGAGCTTGACCCTGCTTAGTTCAAATTAGTATCATATCATTAGCATCTTTATTTTTCTTTCTTCAGCTTCAGTCTTTGAGAAATTGAGCTGATGTTTTAAAGATTTATAAATTCAGTAGATAGCATACCCCACTGGAATTTATTCTAAATTTAGAGAGAGTGAGAGACAACAATATAGTAAACAGTAACTGTAGCTGTAAGCAAGATGTGAGGTTCTTTTAATCTGTTATGTACTTCAGTCTGTTTTCTTTAATGTCTGTCTTTCAGATTGCCATGGAGGTAGCAGCATGCAAGCCAATTGCCAATGTGATAGATACAGCAGTGGATATATTTTTATGCAGCTATGTAACTGATTCTGTGGTAAGAAATCTTTTTTGTTACTCAAAATCAGGGCACCGAGTGGAAAATTCTTTGAACATAAATCTACATTTGATTATTTCATCTAGACCATTTTAAGTATAATGATAAAAGATCACATCCAAGGTTATTCAAGGAGAGAATGTTCCAATTTGGATCAACCAACCAACACTGGACTTGATTTATGTTTTCATTAAAATTAGGCTTTAATTAGAAAGAATCCTGTAAAAGTAACTATTTTACTAAATTTATTCAAATTTGAACTGTAAATAAATAAAAGGATTTTTTTTTATCACATCACTTGCAACTGACCAATATTGAATCCTTCCCGTACAATGCAAACTTGGAGCATGACTTCTAGCAGTACGCAAGGCCAGCGTTGGCTTTTTCATCTTGCAAAAGAGAAGCATATAGTAAAAACAGAATTAGCAACAACATGTATGGAAACCACCTAAACATTTCCTAGCTATTATTTTGTTGTATCACAATTACGGCCAAGTAATAATCATAGTAACAGTATAAATGTATGCAGTCAAAGCTACTCTAACCCTGATAATTCTTTATTATGAAGTCTTCTGCCAGATGGATCACCTCGTAAGTTACAGAGCTTCTGTTCTCAGAGTAGCAACTAGCCATCCAGTGGTAGATGGATTACAATTTTCATGGTGATAGGACTTAGCTGAGTCACATACAAGTCAAAATGCCTCTAGCTATTACAAGTCAAATTTGAAAAATCATGATTCTAACATCAGAGAGCAACTCACCTCGCCTGTGTGAAAATATAAAATAAAATAAAACATAAAATATAAAATTCTGTAAGCATGCTTCAGCTAGCAAGTTAAAAAGCACCTTGAGATGGTGTTGGAAGCTCCGATTTTTAAAGAATCACAGATAATAACTTTAAAGTAGCGAGAAAAAATGTGGCTGCAAATTAATGCAGAGAGACAAAATCACTTTATAGCTCAGTGCTGACTGCGTTGAAATTACTGCTTAGGACACTATGCCTGTATGAATTTGAGCATCTTTGGACAGTGTTCTTTTTGGCCACGTTTGTAAGATAGGTGCTGTTTGTGCTTCAGTTCACATTTCCTGTGGAAGTGCTTAACATGCTGCCTGTTCCACACTAGTATAAGGAGACTCAGAGAGCGCACAGACCCATGGCAGTAATTTCTGCCGTGTTCTCTGAGTAGCTGTTCTCTGCAATCTTTTTATCTTGGATTTTGTTTTGTTTCAGAATACCTTCTGGTTTGGTTTGGGAGGCTCTTCAATATTTTTAATTCCTGCCATAATTTTTGCTGTGAAACTCTCCAAATACTATCGTAGAATGGATACAGAGGATGTGTATGATGAGTAAGTATATGCTTCTAAGCAAGCTAAATGGCAAATGGGCTTAAATATTTTTTCTGGTGTTTCACATGAAGGTGCTGTAATCCTTAATCTGCTGTCAGATAGAACTGCGTGTGCTTGTGAAACACCTCAGGTTTGGGTTGGTGCCTGCAAAGTGCTTCATGCAGGTGGACTTTGATGAACTCAACTTGTCATGACTGTAGATATTGCCAGCTCCGACTATGAGAAACCTTCTTCAGAATGAGGTCTTCATAGCTTTATGTACAGTCTTTATATAAATATCTGCTAGTGTAGAGATGATTAGCTTTGCTGAGTTACCTTTTAAAATGAATTATACCTCCTTTGTAATCTTGAATTAACTATTTACTTCCTTACTATCTTAGTTATTCCTAACTAGTCTTTCCTTTTTCACTTGCAGTTCCTCTGTCTCAGGGACTTGGCACTTTACTTTATGATAACTGTTCTTACGTATTTTCCAATCAGTTTTGTTTTTACTGTTTTCTTTTCTGCTCTTTGTTTTGCTCATTGTTCAGTTAGCCTGTGCACTGCATTCCTCCAGTTTCACACTGACCATTTTTCATTTCACATTCAGAAGTCAGTAGAGCAGGAACAGGCGTGTAAGCTAAAATTACTTACTTGTTGTCTAGTTAACGACTCCTTTTTTGTGTTTTTTAGTGTTGAAACTATACCCTTGGAAAAGTAAGACATTTTTGTTGGTATTTGGTAAAATTACTTTATTCAGGTGGGAGGGTTTGTATTTTTCATTTAACTTGTTACTTCAACAGAAGTAACATAGCTTGTTTCACCAGACTTTACATTAGAGTATCCAAGTCTACAGAAATATCTTAACAATTAATTTTTAGAGAATATTAAGATTATAGTTATTGCATAACTCCTGAATGTTACAAAAGAAAAGATATCTTTTATTGTACAGAAACAGTTTACCTTTGCATATAATACCATCATCCATTTACATGTCTTGGAAGCCATACTGTACATAGTGCATCTTATAGTTAACATGTTTTTTCTTGGTGTATTTATTTTATTACAGTATGGAAAATGGTAATAATGGTTATCATAAAGAGCATTTATATGGTATACACAATCCTGTTATTACAAGGTAAACCAAGTCTGAAACTGCATGTTTCCATGTGTCCTTGCCTAATCTACTGTATTAATCACCTCTCCAATTTTCTGCATGTTTTCAAGTGAATCGCTTACTTCTCCACTTATTTTTTTGCACGGTTACTCTCTATAGAAAATGCTGTTTGATTTATATTTCTCAAATACTCTGGAAGTAACAGCAGATTTTGTAATGATTTCCAGTGATTTAACAAATGAGTTGCCTACACTTGAACTTACAGTCCATATAATGAGGTATTTATCTAGTATAGTGGGTGGTCATAAATTAGTAAGTGTATTAAAATACTTCAGTAGGAATATAGAGTCGTAGGGAGGGATGCATTCTTGCTCCTGAGTCTTTTTTTTAATCTTCTGCTACAAAGATCTGTAGCAAATACATCTTTTTATATATTACCTTCAACAGAACGGGGTGCAAATTTATAAACTGATTAATTTCACATATTCTTCCTGTGCAATACATGGAACACAAAGCCAGATTTTATAAAATCAGCTTTTTCTCCTGATCATTCAAAATTCTAATGAGGAGCAGTAGAGGCCCTGCAGATAAACATAATGTTTAATTGCTCATTTGCTCTGTCACCAGAATAAGCCTGTTTATATTATGGTTTTTTAGATGATGTGGTAAAGAGCTTTTGCAGGATATGCAGAAGACATGAGCAGATAAAATGGATGTTTCTGCATGGGTAGAACTAGCGTGACTTCAAGAAACAAGACATTCAAGTTATATTTAAAAGGCAGGAGATTTGGGTTCTTTGCTGGCTCTGCAACACTGGTGCTTTAAAATCTTAGCTAGATGTGAGACACACCATTCCTGTACAGATAACATAGGGCATCCCAAAGCTTTAATACTAGGGTTTGCAAGATACCCGAGTTGCTTAAGGAAGGGTCTAATCTGTGATTAAAATCTGTAGCTCGCTGTGCCTTAATTTACAACACAGTGATTGATTTTCCATAGGTTGAGTGTAGGTTGAGTGTTGGCAGACAAATCGGATAGCATTGTTCTTTTAGTAATGGTTAAAAAAGCTCATGGTTTGGAAGACTTGCCAGATTTTATGGCTGCATCAGTTGTATATTATTGTTTATTAGAACTGTATTCTGCAGTAATTATTTAGTGACCAAATTTTGATTCCACATTAACTTGTGTGGATGTATTTTTATATAACTGGTTATAGTGATTTTAATGTTCAGGATTGTCACAGCCTGTACTGTACTTCAAGGACTACCTAAATAAACCTACAGAGTGTCTAATAAAAACTAGTCTTTACTGGCACATCTAAGAGCTCCATTTTGACTTTTCATATTTTACATAAGAGGAAACTAATAATTGCTCAGGCTTCAGAAGTCCCTTTCTGATCTTTGAATCTTTAACATGACTGTTAATAACCTTGGAGTTTAGAGCACACTATTTCATGATATTTCAGTGATTGATGAATAGTTTAAGACAGTGTCCCTGAATAAGCTGAATATTAACATAAATTAATCTTTTAAACCCACTAGTTCAGTTCTGTCTTTCTTTTACTAAATTTTAATAGAGTTATTCAAAGCTGGCTTCCATTATACAATGTAAGAATTGAGTTTGAACCAGTACTTTAACTCAGATCATTTGAAAAGTGACTGTATTAGATACGTGCTTTGTGTTTCTCAGTCCAGGGTTCCCATACAAGAGAGTCTAGTTCTTCATTTTTGTTTGAGCAAACCATTTGCCTTTATGCTGTCCTTGCTTTTTCTCAGTTCCTGCAAATGATTTCAGACACTCTGGGAAAGATGAGTGTAATAAAATCTATGTACACCTGTACTTTTGCAGATGTGAACAATCCTAAGTAGATTTTGTTCTTGGAAATCATCTGAATTGGTTTGCTGGAAAGATCCGATTATCTTTCTTCATAGAAGGGATATGTAAATACAAGATTGAGATCCATATGAGATATGTTTACATTTGTATAAGTATCTCACATAGGTATATTTGTGAAAGATGTAAATAACCTCAAATTCAGGCACCATTTTTGTGAGAGCAGAATTGGAGGCTGGATTGGTCTGTTTAGAGGAAGTCAGTGGTGTTGAATTGGTAATGGAAGCACTTCTCTCTAAAATAGATGTAACAGGAAAGGTTGGTTGAAAACCATAAATCTGTTTTCTCTTGAATAAGTGGTTAAGTTTGTGATTGGTTTGTGCCAACTGAGCCTGTCTCACTTTACAGCCAGACATGGTACTTCTGTTCTACTGTTTGTGGGCAAGAGAAATTTATGGGTTTGATTTGTGTTTGTTTGTTTTCTTGTGTAGCTCTGTGGAACAGTGGTAACAGAAACTGGAATCATAAAGGGGTAAGCAAAAAGCTTTTATATTTTTTCATATTTTTTTATGAAAACTGTTCTGTTTTCTTTAGCATTAATGCTGCAAGTTAAAAATAATTTTTCAAAAACTACTGAACCATATTCGTGTCAGTATGAAAATCTGTGCCTTCATTCTTGTTGAATTACAGTATAATTCTGTCAAATTTTCCTGAATTGTGTTTTGTATTTGTGGTTATTTGCAGGCTATAGAAATGAGGCTCAAGATTCTTCTATGGGAATATATTGATATTCTTCCAAGTGCACTGGCATTTGCAATCGTCTTCAAAATACTGAGCCACTTGTTTTGTGAGACCTGTACTGTAAATCACAAATGTACTATTGAATGTTATGCCATAAGCTACTGTACAGGATATTTTGTGACCAGGACACTGCCTCTCAAACACCACTGTTCAAGGCTTGAATTATTATATTATTATTATCTTTCTTTTTTTTTTTTTTTTTTTTTTTAAACTTTTTTTACATAATAGCTTTCTATCTTGCATCACAGGATATAAATATATTAGATTAACTTACTTTGCTTAGCAGTTTTCTGACAGCTGGTCAAATTCTTATCTTAAATTGTTGAGATGTGTTAAATACGGTACAGACACGTTTACATAAAAATACATTTTGTATACAGAGACTTTTGTATATATGTTTTTCTTAAAACATGTAAGTGTTTAGTTAAGATTTTAATATTGTATAGTACGTTTCACAAATGAATTTACCAGCATGATCAGTGTTGCTATTTGGTGCTCTTGAATGACCACTTTGGACTAAATTTTATGTGTGTAATGGGATGCACAGTGTCTCTTTGTGTCTCTGAAAAGGTCAGTTGCATTTCTGTTTTCTCCCTTTTTTTTAATTATTATTTAATGTTCAGTGATTTTTGCAGTATAGACCTAAAAGGGAGATGTTTGGTTTGAAACTGTATTTGGGTGGGAGGGCTGGGAGTGTGCGTAATGCTTCATGCAGCAAAAAGCTAAGCTTTCTGGAGTTCAGTAGTATTCAAAAAGAGCATGAAAGATGTCATAATGTTGGTGATTTTTAGAATGCTTTACATCCTGTCTTCCTTTTCCTCGTTTGTACCCACTTCTTTAACATCCTTAATAGCATCACTGTTCAACTGTACCTCTTGCAGAGGCCAGTGATAGTAATTTGTCTCACAATTTCCAAATATGATTTCCAACGTTGAAGTTCAGGCATTTAGCAACTGGAGTTAATGTTTCTACTGTTAGACTTACTGCCTTGAATTTAGGCATACGAGTGTGTTGCTGAATTAGTTAACAGCAGAATTCATCAAAAGGGCCACAAGTGTTTATCTTACTAGTGTAGAACTTACAGTGTGTGAAATAATTGGGCATACTGATCTCCAGTAGTGTCTCTTAATAGGTCAGTATTTACTGGCTTGAAGTATGTATAATCCTGAAAATCATTCACGTAACTATTAAAAAAATGCTGACAAGTCAACCAATCTTTAATCTGCAATAACCTTATTTTTTTTATTTTTAGGTCATAAACTGAAGCATTTCTAATTGACAGTATGTAGCATAATGTGTATATGTAATGTTCAGAACTGTAGATTTTTAAAAGCTTCTATTTTTAATTTGAGATGTTCCCAGTTCATTTAAATAAAAAATAATTTGCTTAACTAGCTGATGTTTGATTCTCGCTCGTTTTGTCACGTAAATATTTCAGAATATTTGCAATTAGTTAAAAAATGATGTTTTTTAAGATTTTTACCTCAGTAACAAATTTTTGATGTGCATTTTACTTTTTGTGGAGACTTCATCTCATGTAAGAAAGAAGACCAAGGACGGGAGCAGAAAAGACTGAAAGAACATCGACCCCATGTGAGGGAGCTTCTAACTTCCACAAATGATGTGATTTATGCAGAGATGTAGGACTCAAGCTAATGAGCTGTGGGGGATACTTATCCTGCAATAATACTTATCCTTATCTTACTCATAGAATCACAGAATGGTTGGGGTTGGAATGGACCTCAAAGATCATTTAATTCCATCCCACCCCCCAGCTCAGGCTGCACAAGGCCCCGTCCAACCTGGTCTTGAACACCTCCAGGGATGGAGCATTCACAACTTTTGTGCCTCACTACCCTCTAAGTAAAAAAATTGTCACTGTCTGCACATTTAAAAAGTCAGTCTCCTTCCAATTTATAAGCCCTCTTCAAGTACTAGAAGGCCACAATGAGGTCTCACTGGAGCTTTCTCTTCCCCAGGCTGCACAAGCCCACGTATCTCAGCCATTATTCAGAGGAGATGTTCTCCAGCCCTCTGAGCATCCTCTGGACCTGCTCCAACAGCACTGTGTCCTTCTTGTGCCAGAGGCCCCAGGCCTAGACACAATACTGCACTCAGGGTCTCATAAGGGCAGAACAGAGAGAGACAATCCCCTCCCTCTTCCTGCTGGTTACACTTCTGTTGATGCAGCCCAAGATACTTTGCCCTTCTGGGCTGCAAGTGCACTTTGTTGGCTCAGGTCCAACTTTTGGCCATCAAGACCCCCCCAAGTCCTTCTGAGCAGGGCTGCTGTCAATGAGTTCTTCTGCCAGTCTGTAGCCATATCTGGGATGGCCCCAACCCAAGTGCAACACCTTACACTTGGCCTTCTTGAGTCTCATTAGATTCACATGTACATAATCATCCAGAGGTAGCTGCATAGATTGTTTTGGCACTTCGATCTTTTTTACTTCAAAATTGCATTACAAGTTCTGTCTTGAAGATAGCTGTAAAGCAGCTGGAGAATGGAAAAGTCCTGTTCAAAATCAGATATGACATGTTCATTCTGGATAGGAATGTGCTTCTCAGTTATACAACTATCGTTCTGTATTTAACTGCATTTACAAGATTTGTCTTGTTACGTTCATGAGAGTTCACAGCTTATTCGACACTTCCTCAGGCTATAAATTATGGGTGCATGCCTACTGAAGGGTGATTTATTATTTAAATAAATACTAAAAAAATTACATCCATCCCACATGTAGCTGAAAAGAGGCTTCTTTGTGCACCAAGCCTTTAAATTGAGAGCAGCCAGGTACTTACTACTACCACTTTTTCAGATCATTTTGCTGAAGGATCGCGGTCAATTCTGCTTGCCATGAAGAGAGTAGCTCTTCTTTTCCTGGTAGTGATCTGTGGCATGGGAGGACTGGGACAAAAGCTGAAACCAAAGAAAAGAAGCAATGGTGAAGAAATCAATTTTCGGACTAAAAACAAAGATGTCTGCACAATGAGCATAAGTGGGGATGAAGAGATGAAAGCAAGAATTGAATGCAAAGGCCAAGGCAAGTCCTACTGGTGTGAATACACTGGTGTGCCATTGCTTTGTAATCCTTTCCGAAACAATCCAAAAATGTATTGGAATCAAATCGCCATGGAACTCAGAAAGCTCCCTCATGCCTGCGAATCTACACAAATATTGAAGGCCAGCATGTGCCAAAAGGCTCCTGTGGATGCTCTCATGAAGCAAGTAGCTGCTGGCATGGGGCCAGAAGATGTGGCAAATCGGGACAAATCATCCCAGAAAACTTCGGCTTCTGTGAGAGGAGCTGGGAAGAGCTCTGTTAAGAAAATGGGGAAACCTGCAATGTTACCTCGTATAAAACCAACCCAGCCTGGTCAAGGTTCTGAAAATGAAACCGAAGCAATGAAACTGGCACGGGAACATTGCTGGGAATCCCTGCATGAGTTCTGCTCCTACATTATTGGCTTCTTTAGAGGTTAAGGATTTACTTCAGGTAAAGCTCCATCTTGCAGCACAGTAAAATGTATCTAAGAGTAACGCTGCCGTAATTCTCTTTATTTTAATGTTGGGGATCTTTCAGGGGGCATGAATAGGGGTGTTCCAAGATCTAAAGTTGGAAATTCATACTGTGGCTTCTGAGGATTCACAGAACCTAAACTCCCCTGAGTACCGGTAGCTCAGGACTCCCTGACTGACTGTCTGAGTCTTTAGTACGTACTGAGGTAATTGTTCCATCTGTTGATAACAAATTAGTGTCATTTTGAGCAACTTATATGTTGCTGCATCTTAGAATTTATGTCTGAATCCTACAGTATTTCAATTCTAGCTGTTTGAATTGGGCTCATTTCTCCCTTCTGCCTTTTCTTCCCTCTTGCACTGTTTTTGGATTTAAGCCAGGAATGTGATAAATAACAAATACAACAGATGGATAGGAAAAGTGCAATGCAGATAATTATACTCAGAATTTGGAAGAATAAAGTTTGTTTATCAGAACTGCTGCTTAGTAGTTAACCGTTTAAATTTTAAAAGCAATTCATAATCGACTTGCAGAAATTAATAAAACAAAAAACTGCGTCTGTTTCTGTAGCCTCACTGTTATCCCCATGCAGACTCCTCTGATAAGTTCTCAAGTTTTCAGCCAAGCTACATAGTGGCAAAGCCCTCCAGAAGTAATTGGCTTTATACCTACTTACATTTCACCTCAGAGAGACTGCCAGGAGAAGGAAACTAAAGCTGAAAAAACTTTTGACAGAAATGGGAGTATACTTAGCATGAGCCAGGGCTTAGTCCGCTCATGTTCTTGGTTTGCTTCATACAACCAAGTGACTAATGTTTTTTCTTTGTTTTGCAGTTTTTTCCACAACTGAAGAAGGGTCCCTGCTGTAGTTTAATAACTCAGACTTAAGAATTTGGGTTTAAACTTGATCATCTCTATAAAAGTCGTAGCTATTTTCTCTTTGCACTCCTAAAATGAAACTTTTCAACAGCCCTGAAAGAAGCAAGAATCAGAGCAACTGTACTTGGATATGATGATAAACCGACTCCTGCATGTACTGCATTATGTAACTGAGGTTCCACTTCTGCTGGTCTTGAACAGGGCTTTGTGTGTGCTGAGCTGCTTTGCTGTGCTAGAGATGAGGGCTGTACATGATGCTACAGATTAGGCAAACAATAAAATTAAGGATTTTGGAAACGTGCCTCACGTGCTTTCTTATAATCTTGAATAAATGATGGTACTTGTGTAAGGTTATGATACTTGGTACCTCTTTCTTAAAAGATTTTCACCAGAAAAAGTGGATTGCTTTTCCACTCTTAACATGTTTTCATTAGTATTTTCAACATTGTTACATTCATAATGTAATAAGTTTCAGCCAACAGGAAAGACTTTAAAGAAATGAAGGAAGATTATAAGAGTGCATTTCTGAACAGAGTAAATTAGAAGTGCACTGCTGATGCAGCTGTAAAGTTTTGTGTTGTCAGGATCTACGAGTAGTGACGTAATGCTTAGGTTCAAATCAGTATTCTGAAAGGTAACTCGTGTCTTTGTGCTTATGTAAGTAAACATTCCCTGCACAGACTCCATCAAAACATAAAGCAAGAACTAACAGCCTTTTATCAAAATTTACAAAGCACTTATGCTGTCTTTTATCTTATCTTCTATGTGAGCTTCTCAGCAAGGATGTAAATAAATGAAAAAAAACTTGCTACCCCAGACACTGGTAGCAGTCTATATTTGCAATTAAACAGTTTCTGTGCTGCACAGTTAATTACTTAATCCATCTTTACTCACGGATTTGCAATTCTTGCCTCATAATCCTTGATTCCAGGGCTTGCCTGCCCAATCACTGAATGTTTTGCTTTGTTCTTACTATTTTACATAAAAGGCAAAAGGACAGCTTGAGTTCTGACAAACTTGACCTCAAGCAAGCGTATATTTTTGTCACCCCTGAATCTAACCAGATTAGTCTTCATTTTGTAATTTGTTAAGCTTGTTAGGCTCTCGCACTGAACACCAAAAGCAGCAGAGCAAAGACTTACCTAACTCCTGATACAAAACACATGGCCGTTACTGATTCTAGTTAGTAGAAGCCAAACATCATGTCTGTAGTGCATTTTTTTTCCCTGGGAAATCATACCTCATTTCAGCAGAGCAGAGCTGTGTGTGCTTGCTGTTGTGTTGCCCACAGTGGCTGTGTGAAGTTTCATCATTGAAGTGGAAATGAGTTCTCGTACCAAAGGCTCCTCATTCATCAGATGTTTTCTGCAAGATCCAAAATGCACGATTAAGCACTGTACTAAACAGAAAGGTAAAGGTTTTGGCACCAAGGTGAGGGAGCACTTGGATTGTGTTTGATTGGGCAATGCTATGCTCCCTCAGCAAGCCAGCTAGTTATAATGATGTTGCCACCAAATGGGATGTTAACTGAAATACCCCACCTTAGCCTAACAGTGCTGTGATTGTGTTGGCCACATTGCCACTTACCCATGTTCAGCACTAGAAATTTAATCACAATGTTTCAGTATGAAAGTGCTATTCATTAATGAAAGGATGAATTGAGATGTGTTTGTGGTGAGCTCAGCACACTTTTCGAGTACTTTGTGAATGAATGAAACTCGCTGTTTTATTCATTTTAGGTTAACCTGTTACTCCCTGAAGTGAGTACCAAAGGAAGTTTGCTGTTTGTCTTTATTTTCTTGACAGAGGAGCTGCACACTGAAATATGTGTCTGGATTCCTGCAGCCAGGAAGTCCCCTAACGTTAAGGGCAACTTCTGCTGTAACGTGGGGCAGTGTAGTGCACCTGCCTCAAGTCCTCACATTTAGGCTCAGACAGAAGCATAAACAAGTACTTGCTACGTCAACAAGGTAAGCTGCCAGAAGAGCAAAGCAAGACACCTTTGGAGAACTTTTGTGCAACAGGATGTGCATTTAGCACATGAAATTAAGATTCAAGAGTGATGATAATAAACTAGAGCGAGTCTAAGGAAGAGCCAACAAGATGCTTGGGGTTGAGGCATGCTCCTGTGAGGAAGGGCTGAGGGAGTGGGGGATGGGTTAGCTTGGAGAAGGGAAGGCTTTCAGGAGACCTAAGAGCAGCCCCCCAGCAACTGTGAGGAGGCTGAAGAGAATATACAGCTATGCTCTTCCCTGACCTGTGTGATAGAAGAGGTGATGGTCATAAATGCTTAGAGGCAAGGTTCTGCCTTGGCACAGGGAAAGGTGTTCACTGTGAGGACAACCGTGGGAGCTGCAGCATAGTCTGAATTCACTATGACCCTGCTTTGAGCACAGGTTTGGACTCTTCAGGGGCCTTCTGCTCTGAGTGATTCTGTAATTTACAGTGAAAATACAGGGGGGGGGAAAAACACATTAAAAATTCTGTATACCTGTTAGCATCCATGTCTCCTTAAGAAAAATAATAATAATAATAATAATACTCCTGGATCCACTGTACTGACTACACTGAGTCAAACAACAGAATTTTATGAATTACTGCTTTCTAAAATTGTATGATGCTGTTACTATCTTAAAAAACTTCATGTGTGGTGCTTCCACCTTTTGGTATGTATTTTTTATCTTGCCTGATTTTGACACTGGAAACAATTAACAAAGGATTCAGGTATTAAGGAACCTTTTTGCCAAAAAAATCAATGATTTCCTTAGGTCTGAACTTAAGAAAATCACTGCTTGCAATCTATAGATCTTTTGTGCTGAAGTAGACACACTCCTCAAAAAGGTTTCTTTGTCTGTCTTCAGATTATCCCAACTAAGCGGTAGTGCACTCTGGTGTTTTCTGAGAGAACTGTTGAGTTCTGTTTGCCTTGGTCATTCTTGCATGATTTGCAATCTTACATTTTGCATTCTTGATTTTTTTTCAGTAAGTGCCTTAGTTGATAGGGCATGTATTTTAAGGAAAAAAGATCTTGCATGAAAAGACAACGGAGAGAATACTAAGATCTCCCAAAACTGCCTGTTGACATACCTGTTTCTTTACAACTTAAGCATTGTTTTTGTTCCTCTTGCTATTACTTCTTCCAATCTCTCCCTTTTTCTCCAAAGATGAGTCAGATGCACAGACAGATTTCTTTTGGCTTCCTCTGCCCTTAAAAACAAGAGGATTGCTCTGATCAGACTTCACAGATGACTTTAAAATGACAAGAAGCATGTGATGTGTATAAAAACATGAATGACGAGATAAAGCAGAACAAATGCATTCAGATTGATCATAGAATCATTATAGTAGAAAAAGACCACTAACACCATCTAGTCCAGCTGCCAGCCCATCACCGCCATATCACTGATCACATCCCTCAGTGCCACATCTACACGTTTCTTGAACACCCATCATGGACAGTGACTGCACCACCCCCTGGGCAGCCTGTGCCAATGCATCACCACTCTTTCTGAGAACAAATTTCTCCTAATATCCTACCTGAAGCTCCCCTGGCACAACTTAAAGCCATTACCTCTCATCCTGTCTGCACCAAGATGCTATCTCATGGACACATATCGGTCATCCTGAGAATTCATTTTTTCACATCTCATGTACAAAGTTGAAGTTATAAATACTTGGCATGAAGGCAGCTGCTGAATTTTTAGGATAGCTGTATCTCAGTAAATCCAGGAGCTAGAAAAAAAAAAAAAAAAAAAAAAAAAAGCAGCAAAGCTGGCATCTGAGTTAGAGCAGAAGTTCAGTTTCCCTCCCTGCTTCCCTCTCCCCAACAGGTTAGGAAGGTGTTTGAACAGCCAGCTCCTCACCATAGGTGTCTGTGCTGCGGTGTGCCTCCAGCACCTCTGGGCTTACAATGATTGTAGTCAGGAGAGAAAACAGACAGCCTTTTAGGTCTGTTGGCTGCTGGGAGAAAGTAACTGCAGTACTCAGTCACTGCTCTTGCTATCTGTAAAAATCAAGGTGCAAACTGTGAAATTTGTTACCCCTTTTATTTGTCTTACATGGTGCATGAGGAGACCCTTTCCACAAAGGAGGTGGTAATAAAGCTGAGAATTCACTAGGAACTGAAGTAGGCTAGGAACTTTGTGCTGAAGGAATTGGTTAGCAGAACTCAGGCTCAGCTCACAGCATCCTCTGCCAAAGCAGCCCAGTGCTGCTGTCCACTCAGTCCTCTCAACCTGCTTTCAGAGAAGATGCAGCCCACACAGTGCCATCATCCATGTACTGAGCTGATCCCAGCTTGCTAGAGAGTTTACACAGAGACCAACATAGAGGCCATGCAGCTTTTTGCCCAAGAGCAAGTGCTTAACACGTGAACTTCCCTGTGCCCTCTGAGGCACCTAAAATCTGTTACTAGCTTCTCAGGTAAAGTTTTCTCCATACAGATGTGGAAACCCTGCTCTGTGCTTTCTTCCTGTACTCTTCCAACACTGACTGGGTCTCCTGTGCAATTGTGTGGGCATCAGATAACCTTCCCAGGCTGCAAACACGAACTGGATTCTCACGTTAAACTTGTACCTGAGAATTTGCTCTACCAGATTGTGTTACTATTGTGTTAGTTATAGTGTTAGAGCTCTTTGTATCTGGTTCCCATGGAAATAAATAGGAGACACTATTTTCAGAGGACCTATATCTAAGTGCATCACTTGGCAGCTTGTGGACTTGGAAAAGGAAACAACAACAGAATACTGAAATCAACTCAAACTCTAACTTCAAGTACTATAAATAGTCTAAAATTGCAATACCTTATTTTTGCCTTACCTTCTGCTTGTACAATTTGAGAATATTAAAAAAGAAAGGAAATAGGAGGGCAACTTTCTCACATCTCTCTGACATACCCACCTTTAGAAGGTAGGAAACAGACACGTAAGGGGCCTCTGACAGCAGATGTTCAGACAGGAGCTGATATGGGTTGCTCAGTGGCAGTTTTGCCATCACTTTCAGTCTGGATCCAATTTTTGCCAGTGGTACCTTAGGAGAAAAACAATCAAAATCTGAGCTGTAATTGAGCTGGGGTATGGATTTCCTCACTTCCACTTGGATCTTCTGAGGCATTCTCTGAGTGTCAGGTATTGGCGAGGCACTGACCTGGGCAGACAGTCCAGCTGAGATAGAGTAGCACTTCCATCAGATATCCTCCTTCAGTGCTGCCCTGGAAATATCATTTCTACTGTTTGTGTTACACTTCCACTGCTTTGCTGTTGTTCTGAGCACTCTGGAAATAAATAAACATCCACAGTTATACCATTTTTGTGATCCATAGGTTATGTATGTTGGATAGAATCATAGAAATCACTGAGGTTGGAAAAGACCACTAAGATCTTCTAATCCAACAGACATAATAACAAAATACTGCTCTGCAGGTTCCAGCTCTTTCTTGCTGTTCATAATGTTGTCTCCATGCTTATCTGTCCATCTGCATCTCATTAATTCCTCCAAATGAGAAACAGTCACTCTGCTAAGAGCAGATTAATATATACAGTGTGCCCAGTGAATTCAGGCTTGTGATGTGTCAGCTCAGTTTAATGTAAATTTCCTGTCTGAATGCAACAGTGTTTCTCTGGTGTAGTTATGCTTACATTTAATTTAAAACATTACTCTTTGGTTCTCTCAGTTCAATGCCTTAAATGTATTGATTCAGAGGAAGGGGTTAAGAATTGATAAAGAGAAACAAAAGTATTTTAGACCTAGTTTATGTTTTCGTAGAAAAAAAATTTTGTAGAAATAGTAAATAATTGGTCTGGGCTAGCTAGGATTTTGTGAGATATTTTTTTAATTTTTCTTTTTCCATCTTTAAAACTTCATTTTATTTTTCCAGTATGGAAACTCTCTAAATCTTACTACTTTTATTTTTGATTTTAACCTAACATGGGAGTGAAAGAAGCCCACCAGGTGCACTCTCACTTTAGTTGCAGTGCCACTGCTAATGCTGTGGTGTTACAATTCTAATTAAAATTACTATTATTAAAAAAAAGGTAGATGATAGGTAGGAAAAAGGTAATTTTAATTAGAATTGGAATTGTAACACCACCGCATCAGAAATGGCATTCTGATGTGGTGTGCTGCTTTTCACAACGTGGCTTCACATCAGCCTGGCCTGATAGTGCTGAATCCCTCTGAAAGATAAAAAGGTTCTAACTATTTAGAACACAGCTAATCCTCTGAAAACCAATTAAAAAAAAAAACAATAATCCCAATTTGTTCAAGGTATTTACATCTCTTACCTACTAATGATCTCCACATGGCGGAGCTGTAGAGTTAGGAATAAGTTTTCAAAGAACAGAATCATCGGAAGTGACATGTTGCACTGGTTAACTGAGCAAGGCCCATAACTTTCTAACTGATGAGAGCTGTGTGTCCTTACAGGTTTTCCTACCATAACAAGTTGCACTGGATCTTAGGAAAACGGGTAAGGAAACCTTTTTCTTTGTTAATAGCCCCTATTCACCATACAGGCAAACATTCCAATCTCACTTTGAAGAAACATGAAAATCTCAAATACAATTTGATTGCCCATTCCTACCAATACCAAGACATTCACTTGTACCTTTCCCAAGCAAACTGATGCTCAGTCAGTCTCCAAGCAATAGCTTCTCTGGAAAGGCTGCTGATAGTTTCATGGTGAACGTGCCGTTACACGGAATGGAATACCAACTAGGCAGCAAGGGTCAGCTTGTCGCAGCCGTGCCCCATCCCAGCTTCTTCTATACCCCCAGCTCCTTGCAGTGAATGCAGAGTGAGAAACAGAGAAAGCTTACCACTGTGCAAACCCTGATCAGGAACAGCTGAAACACTACATGTTATCAGCATAATTCAGGTCACAAATGTAAAGCAGAGCACCATATCACAGAATCATTAAGTCTGGAAAAGAACCACTAAGATCACTTAATGCAACCCATCCCCACCATGCCCACTGACCACATCCCTCAGTCCCACATCTCCACCTTTCTCAACCAGCTCCAGGCACTCCATCATCTCCCTGGGCAGCACGTTCAACGCCTCACCACTCCTTCTGAGAAGTAATTTTTCTGTATATCCAACCCAAGGCTCTCCTGGTGAAACTTACAGGTTACTTCAAAAAAATTAATCCCATCTCATCTAGACCAGCACAGTATCATACACTATCAAGACCCCGATGTTACACTCCTGCAGGAGCAGTTTACACAGTTCATTATTTACGCTTCCCAGGTGCTATAAAAGGTGCACTTGAAATAAATGCTTAATCCTTATCAGAGCTAGAAACCCATTGTTGTACTTGGAACCAGTGCTAAAGCCCACAGAATTATCAGTCACTGATAAACTCATAACAGTTCACACAATATACTTTCTGAGTCAGCATAGGTTCTTCTGTTTCTCTCCCTTCACACATACATGCTCAACATTTAAAAAAAAAAAATAAACCCACTAAGGTTAATGAACTACAGTAAAAGGGAGAAATGCTACATATTATGTAATTGAGTGCATGCACATGCGTATCTCCTGGTAAAGCTTAATATAACCAGAAAACAGCTTTAAGCCTGGTAGAAGAGACCCAGGGAGCAGACAAAGCCCAGAGCCATCACTGACAGAAAAGCACTCTGCTGAAAGCCCAGCTGTCTGACCAGGACTGGAAAGGAGCTCTCAACTAATTTGATTACTCAAGAAGAAAAAAAAAAAAAAAAAAAAGTGTTCCAGCTTAATTGAAAAGAAAAACCAACAACAAAAAACCTCTGTTGATTGCATCAGTTCAGATCAGCCCAGATAGGGCCTCGAAGAAGTGGTAAGCAGCTAAGACCTTCCTAATAACCACATCCCAGCCTACACACAACCTCCCTTTACCTCCCTTTCATTCTGTATCTTACCACAACCAACCAAGGTGTGAGAGAATTTCACTACTCCTCTGGTCGACATTTGAAGTATTCCAAACCAAACCACAGCCCTCCCCTGACCTTGATTCACTTCACCTGTGCAGGATCAGTTAGCAGGAGTGCTACCTGGAGAGAAACTAATTGATTGCTGATAGCTGTGTATGCCCCAGAAAAAAAAGCTCAAATTCTTACGGAGAAAAAGCTTTATCTTTGTGATAGGATGGATTAGTATTCTAAGAAATTGCATCTCATTTCTTTCCCCTGCTGCCTTTAGCTGTTCTACCTGTATCACTTCAGTGTAATAGACCTTTTTTGAGCGTTCAGCTGGACACGGATAATATTTTCCTGCAATGCTTTAAAGAGAGATCAGGGATCCGTGACAGCTGAAAGAATTTTTTTGGTTGGAATTTAGAATTCAGTGCTATGGTAAGCAGCACTAAAGCTGTCCCTTTGTCCCAGTGAGACTAGTTTCATCCAATTCTTCCTTCTCATTGGTATGCATGGCTTGCCATTACTCTGAGCAGACTCCAGTCTGTTGGCAGGCAGTAATTTAAAATGGCATCTTTTTGTTATTTTACTCATTTTATGGCTCTTAGGAGAGCAATCTTTTGTCTGACTGTATCTCTGAAGCCTTTTGGTCAGACATACAGGCTCTTGCATTGCTCAAAGCAATAAAAATCTTGTGGGAGAAAAGTTCAGATGGCAAGTAGTCAGTAGTGTTCCTTGGCTGCCAAGGCAACTTAAGCACACCCCAAGCATGGTGAAGCTGTGCTAGCAAACCCAGCAACCAGCTCTCTCACACAAAACCACAGGATAATGACTTGACTGTGCTCAGAGAATCCCTTGCCGTGACTGAGACAATGGAAGTGTTCATTTTCATTGAAGCCAAAATTATACAAAAATATGTACAAATCAGGTTTTGAGATTAAGTTCTTTTTGGCATTGGAAAAAATTCATATGAAACACATTTCTGTACATTATCCCTCCATTTTTATGATTTCTATTTTTTTTTTTAATCGAATTTTTTTTTTTCATGAAAATTTATTTTTAAAGAAGAAAAACTCTTCTACTTTTTGTAGGAAATAACATTTTAAATCTCTTTGAGTATCTCACATTTAGAAAGAGCAGCCAAGGAGCTTGAGGATTTGCATCTACCTATTCCAGCTCTTGCTTTGGTGACCCTTAAGCACCATAAGATGCAAATATGTAGGGATTGAAGTCTCATGGATCTGCTCAGATCACAATGTGTTTTTCATTAGCTCTTGTATAGCAGCAATTATCTTTATCTTGCATCAGTATTTAATATCCTGTATAGATTAGGGTAATCATCAAGTTTAATTAGTAAAGGCAATTCTTTATATCTTTTTCGTCTTTTAGTTACTTTAAAATGAAGACAAACTTGCTTTTAGTTCAGTTCAACAAGCTTTCACACTGAAATAATAGAACAGGCTTTCTAACTTGTACTTCCCTGTTTGAGTTCAGGCAGCCTCCTCCTGCCAAGGCCAAACTGTCAACCACATTTGGGGTTGGCCCAACTCTCCATCTCCCGTGGTCCTCAGAATTTTCCTCTATATAATCTAATGAAACAACAGAGGTTTCCTCATTATTTTAGAAAGACACTCCTAATGGCCATGCTTCACCCCTGTCTTGGGTTTCCTTGGTTTAATTAAAAGGATGGACTCTTTCTGAAAACACACCTATTGTAGCCTACCAAGATAAATCATTTCTCTGCAGATCTGAAAACAACTCACCCTTCTCTAGCTGTACGTGTTTGGTGAGCAGCTCAGTGATGGGGGAAGTGCTGCTGACAGCTGCATGTGAGCTGGGAACCAGCAGGATGGGGTCTAATAAAAATGTTGCCCATATCATGCATCAAAATGGAGAATAACCTTACAAGTAAGGACTGCTGAATTCACACTGAAGTCCAAAGGGGCAGTGTATACTTTGCTTACTGGTGCATCATGCATTTAGTCCTTAATGGAAATATCTGAGCATCTGCAAATGGGAACCTTGGCATGAGCCAGAGTTTGCTACAAAAGAACCTTGCCTTTGAGTGTTGCAGAGATGTTCTGCTTTTTATTATCTTATTATTAATACACAACTATCACCCAGTTTCTATTGTTCTGTAATTAACCTAAAGCTTGCATTTGAGTTAGCTGTGCTTTTGTTTATTCCTTACTTGTTCCACTGTTATCTGCTGGTTTAGCAATAGGGATTAGTTTATCAGTTTAAAGACCAATATATTAGTTTAGCAAAAGGAATCAGTGAGTGCTAGTCCCAAAACTTTCAATTTTAACTTTGCTTGCTATGTGATCAGCCTTGTTTTTCTTAGTGATTCTGCTTCACAGGAGCACTGGTGTCAAAATAACTACTTTTATCTTTGCATCCATCAGGTGCAAGCACTTTCTCTTCAGATTTCACATACATTGTTTTGAATTAGAGTGCACTGAGATGGATCATTATGGCTCAACAAGCAATGGGAATTTGCCAAACTGGGAAAAAACAGCCAGAGGTCAGCTGAAATCTCTGTGCTGAAGCTGATGATGGAAAAATGGGGAGACAGTAAGTGGTCATACAACCAGCTTAGATGCAGCTGCACTTGCCCAGAGGGACATTAGCATATATTAATGAGTTCTTGGAAAGAATGAATATGTATGCAAATGTATTGCATATGTATGTCTTAACTGTTTAAATGTAGAACTTGAACTCTGAGAGTGTGTACTTGATGTGTCAAGTCACCTGGTATGTATCATAAGGAATAAAGGAATGCCACTTTCTTACATCCCGTTGGTGCTAGAGTTTTCTTCCTGGATTTCAGGTAACAGTATGATCTCAGTTTTCACCTGGATGGTGCTCTGTCAGTTCAGGTTTTAGTTTGTGGCATTTTGTGAAATAATCATCGCTACCAAAGCTGAGATGAAGTGTGAATCTGGACATTTTTTAACAGTTATGAATATGAATATAACTCTTGGTGAGAAGTAGCTGAAAACTACTGTTAACTGAGGAATTTTCTTCTTCCTCCTTTCAAAAGTTATGGCTCCAGGTGAAATAGTTATTGAGCAGACCTTGATGCCCTGGAGCCATCACCATGTTTGCAGTGAAGTAGTCTCTTCCAGAGGTGTGCCGAGAGGCTCTGGGTTATTTGGAGGTGTGGGCATGGATAGTGGGATACAGAAAGGCTGGTACCACGTAGAGTGGGCTGGAGCACCTCTCCTATGAAGACAGGTTGACAGAGCTGGTCTCCAGGGAGACCTCATTTCAGCCTTTCTGCACTTCAAGGGAGATTACAAGCAGGAAGAAGACCCAGTTTTTACATGGTTTGTAAAGACAGGACGAGGGGGAATGACTTTAAGCTAAAAAAGGGGAGATTTGGGTTAGATGTTTGGAATAAATTCTTTACTCAAAGGGTAGTGAAACATTGGAGCAGGCTGCCCAGAGAAGCTGTGGATGCCCTGTCCCTGGAGGTGTGCAAGGCCAAGCTGGGTGGGCTCTGGGCAGTCTGAGCTGGCAGGTGGCAGCCCTACACATATTAGGGTATTAGAACTGGATGGGCTTTAAGGTCTCTTCCAGCCCAAGCTATTCTATGATTCCATATAGAGTGCTTCATGTCATTCTTTCTTCAGCTCATGCAGCAAATATATATGCACTTCTATTATTTATTTAGAATTTTAATGTGAGGGTTATCAGACACATGTCTGATCCTGTTCTTTTACCAAAGTTTGCAACATTCTATAGGGAACTGCTGTGAAGCACGTTGTGCCAGTGACAGTCTTCAAGGAAGCCCATGTACTGAATTGTGACAAAGATGTTCCTTGAATCCCATTAAAGTAAATTCCTTCTGTTATATCCTTGGAATATATCTGTGCAGTGAGTAACTCCTCTCTCCAGAATTGCCTGAATGCTGCAGAGCAGCACTCGGGGGCATTAATTTGAAGTGCAGCAGCTGTTCACTGCGCTTAATTTGCCCCACCAGTATTTGTATGGAGAACAGCATCCTGGTGCCACATCTGTGACTAGCAAATAGCTAATAATCTTAGAATCATAGAATCATAAAATGGTTTGAGTTGGAAGGGACCCTTAAGATCATCTATTTCCAACCCCCCTGCTATAGGCAGAGACACCTCTCTCTAGACCACTTGCTCAAAGCCCCATCCAGCCTGGCCTTTAATGCTTCCAGGGAGGAGGCCTTATATGTACCTGTACGTGGTCAAGGGAATTACCTCAATCGTTTCTGTTTTCATGCAGCTTTTTATTCTGTGGGGAAAAAATGCATTGTATATCACAGTGTCACACAGATGACACCAAAAGCGGATTGCTGTTTGCAATTAAAACACCAGTGCAAATAATGAGTAGCTTAAAAAATAACAAACTCTTACGTAAAATACCTAGATATGAGTGGATGACATATGAGCATATAGAAAATACTGCATGTCTACCAAGTCTATGAATTACAGACAGGAATATGCATAAAACCTCTTCTTTCTTTGTATCAACAGCAGAAAAATACCAAAAAGATTTGATTCTGTCAGCTCTAATGAAAGTAAAGCACTGATTTCTCAAGTTTCAATCCAAAAGGCGGCAGGAATTCATCTGGTTTAAGTTTCTACCTCCCACTGGGATTTGGGTACCCATGTTTGTATTTTCCAATTATTACTTTTATGTGTTAGTATTGCCAAACCTTTCTGTGCTTGTCTCCTTCTGATTTAAATAACTAAGCAGATCCCCATAAATTTGATCTTGCCAATTAGCTGCTCAAATTTGCCATATGCTGCACAGATCAAATTGTTTCTCAGCTGTTAGTCTGCACCGTTTGTTCCATGGCAATGCTGTGATTGCAGTTTACAAGCAAACAGCATTTCAACTCAGCAAAGAGCAAGATGAAGGTGTATTTTAAAATATGGGGAAGGGAAGAGGGGAAAAAAAGACTTTCTTTGAAAATCATAGACAAGTTTTTATATCATTTTAGTTGCTGTTGTTGACAGATGCTGATTAAGTATAATTGATTAGGAAATGAAAATGCTACGTTAATGCTGTGACAGTTACTTTGGAAATGTCCTAATTACACTACTGCTCTTAAAGGTAAAGGTCGGCAGTATCTTCAGAAGAAATGGAAAGAACATCTCCAGTCTAGATTCTAGTTTGCATGGCTTCTCCTTCTCTTGAAGGGAGAAACAAAAGAAGGAAAGTCTGGTAGTAGAGAAATGAAGAAACTAGAGAGAGGTTAAAAACAGAGACCATATTGGGACATTGAAAGAAATTGATTTGCTGATAAGGGCATGGAGATTGCAAGTTTCAAAGGTTAATGCTTTATTGGTTTGCTTGTGGTTTCGTTTTTGGTGATGTGCCCAAATCAACTTCCTACTTTGTCACCTAAAAATCAATTTATAGTGTGCACACATGAGGCAACGGAATGTGATAAAGTTGTACCTGAATTAGAGCCAGAACATGAGGTCATGTAACCACTTTGGCTTGACACTGTCGCTGAAGTAATTAGCCCTGATGAGATGCTCATTACTTTGGATGCATGGCCATAGTAGCACAGCTGCAGTGCTTAAGGATCCAAGCCATAGTCTGCAGATGCTGCTGTCTGTACTGTGCAGAGTCAGTTTGGGATTCCTGAGCAGGACAATCCCTCCTGGACTTCTCTCTTGCATTATCTTCATTCTCAGATTCCCCCCAACCTGACAAGCTGTTAATCATTTTCTGATCACTGAGTCACACCAGCCCCATTCATCAGTCCTTGGCAGTGCTGAGGACACATCTTCCACTTTTAGCGGACTGTTGCAAGTAGTTCCATAGGAACTCATGCCAGCCAAAGGCACAGAAGGCAAATCTGGTGCCTCAGCTTGATCAGAAGCATCCCAGGGAGCTGAACATACATGGATGGCTAAACAGATAGTTGTGTCTCATAGATTACATCCTCAGTACTTAAGATATTTGAGTCCTCTTCCCCACATTCTGTCACTCACACATTGCAGAATGACCCATTTTATTTGGGGTTTTTGGCTTCTGATTTTTTACAGAATGTGAACAGTCTCCTTATCACCAGTCCAGACAATGCTTTTCCTACAACTTTTTCCCTCTGTCACATCCCATTAATATACTACGGGAGAGATGAGGAGGAAGAGCTGCCTTTCTTACAAAGATATCTCCTTTCTCCTATCTTCTTGTATCCCAACCATTTGTCTTGGAACTACTTCTAAAGTACGTATTACAATTGTCACACTTATACTACCCAGTAAATTCTCCTGAAGCATCTCCACTACAAAGGCAACCCCACCACAAAGGCACCAGCCTATTCTTTAAGCAAAGTCAATTATCAGCTCCAAATGCATATTTATATATGTATTTATATGAATTTGTTTCTGAACTTTATGCTTATGACCATCCCACTGTCATGAATCCTGTCCCTAATGCAGAATAATGACTTATTTTGGTTCTAAACTGTTCTCTAACACTTCTTTACTATTAATTTACTCATTTGTGACAGGAGGTGATGAAATCTTCTGAAGGTAGGCTTGAAGTGCTCTGTGGAACGAGTTTCATTTTACAGAGAGACACTGCATGCTGACCTAAAGTCAATTGCACACAGTAGCAGAGCAACTTGCAGGATATGTCTCTCCATGGCTAGGAAAAGCTTTGTTAGGGAAGCTCATGATGTAA
Organism: Centrocercus urophasianus; assembly: GCF_019232065.1. NCBI lineage: Eukaryota > Metazoa > Chordata > Aves > Galliformes > Phasianidae > Centrocercus > Centrocercus urophasianus. The sequence continues at coordinate 13,843,630 of NW_024884475.1, read as the reverse complement.
GGAAGTTCTTATCACTGTGTACAAAGAGGGAAGAACTTGGCCCAAGGAATGTCTGATCTATACACACACACCTTGTCACCCCACCGTGCTGATGTTTTGTGTGCTAAGACCTGGCACTTCTCCAAGGAGGTGTGTCAAAGGTGAAGGAACATGGCACGGAGGCATCCTATTGTGTTGTAACCGTCTTGCTGGAGCCCAGAAGGTGTGTCTCTGCCCTTATAAATACCGCGCTGCCTTTACAAGCAGCTCCAGTCCTTCTGAGAGAGACGAGCTGCATGCTGAGTGAAGTTTGGATACCTCTGGCTCCTGGGCAAGGTATTTATTTCAGCTATCTTACTTTCACACCGTTCTACTTGTAACTGAAAGTTACTGCCACATCATTAGTTGTTTTAATTTTCACTTGTTGCATATTTTTAACAATTGCATATTTGTAACTACCATGTGGTGTTTTCTAAAGAGGGTTTTATGCTGTGAAAATCTCTTTGAATAGAATAAGGCAGCGAGTCAGGTAAGAGCTACACAGAAGTGGGACCTGCTCACGTCTGCTGCTATCTATGTGTTCTATGTGCAGAAAGTCGAATGCTGAAATGGGCTCCTTATTAGCATGCCTCCACATGAATTTCTGCTTTCTAACGTGGCAACTTGGCTGCCGAAATGTGTGTGATGGAAACGTCTGAACAGTACACTTAGCACACTAAAAGCCACATTTAACCCTCAGCTATTATGGTGTGCTCCACCAGAGCTTTGATCCTGAAAGCTGCTTCACAGAGGGAAACACCTACAGAAATAAATGCATTCTGTACACAGCAGCTTTAGGCACATCCAATTGTACTACAGGTGCCTTCAAAAGCAAAAAGCAGTTCTGTTTGTGCAGTAGGCAAGACAAGAAAAAAATGCATCTGTAGTTACTTTTCAGTTTATGAAAAAAATATTTTATTTGTAATAGAAAGCTCTTACATACCAGCGTACCAAGTGAATTAAGTAAATTTACAGGATGCCTAGTAAATAATTATGCTCTATTTCTATTTAGCACAGAGGCTGGAGTCAAAATGACTCATGTGACATTCACAAAATGGGAGATCGTGGACATAGCAGCAGCTTTGTATGGCATAGCTTCAGATATCCATCTCAAACTGACAAGTCCTGTGGCCAAATTCTGTCTGGGATTGCAGAAGGGATTGCAATAAGGGTTCCTCAGTTATTAGGCAGGAGTGTATCTTGGGAAAGAGTCTCTTCTGTTTCACACTGTTTGGATATAATAATATGTAATGGTTCTAGAAACCAGGTACTGTGCACATGGAGGACAGAGGATCTTCCCAGTAACATCAAAGAATCATAGAATCATTGAGACTGGAAAAGACCAGTAAGATCATCTAGTCTAATCATCTACCACCAATACTTCCCACTAAACCATGTCCCTCAGTGCCACATCTCCATGTTTCCTTAACACCTTCAGGGATGGTGACTCCATCACCTCCCTGGACAGCCTGTGTCAATGCCTCATTGCTCTTTAGGAGACAAAATGCTTCCTAATATACCACCTGAACCTCCCCCCTGGCAGAGAGGTTCTAATAGGTGTCGTTCTAACAGATATCAAGGAGCCGGTCTGAACTCCTGCAGCTATCAAATAAAGTCCAGTAGGAAGTGAAAATGTTTTAATGACTGTATGTTTTTGTTTTGAAGGCAAATAACGAGCAAAACATGTGGATTAAAAATGTTGGACTCCTGTGTGTGTTGATTCTGGTGTCCCAGATTCTACTCACCAGCTGTGAAAGGCAGGAGAGAAGAAAGGGGAAACAAGGCATAGAGCACGGTGGGAAAAAACAGACTGAATCAAACCCAGAGAGAGAAAAAGGGCGGAAACCAAAAGGAGGAAAGGCATCTCCTAAAGGCAAATTTAAATCCAAAGAAAATGCTGACTGCACCTGGGCGGTGACCGACATGAGTGCTGCAACTGTGCACATTGAGTGCAGGAATGGGGACAGTGCGTTCTGGTGTGAGTTCTCAGGGGACCCCTCCACCTGCCCACACTATGCAGCAAATCAGAAGTCCTACTGGAAGCAGGTCTCCCGCTCCCTGAAGAAGCAGAAGCAGATCTGCCAAGACCCCAGGAGCATGCTAAAATCTAAAATATGCAGGAAAGGCCCACGAGGCGCTCACCTCAAGCTGACACGCTCAAGCCTCCTGGCAGCAGAGGGCCCTGCCAAAGAGCACCCAGCTCACCATGCTGCAGAGGATGCCCAGGTCCCAGCAGCTTCTGAGACTGGAAAACAGCCAGAACACAGCCCTCCAGACTGCGTGGAAGACGTAGATTACATCGATCAGAAGAAGGTGGCTGAGGAATACTGCCCAGAGAGTTTGCTGTCTTTATGCAACTTCTTCATCACCATGGTGCAAGACAAAAAGTGCTGAGGATGTGTTTGTAAAGTTACGCATCACAACAGTCTGATCTCACCGAAATTACTGCAAACTCCCAGGTTTTATTCTCCTGTTATATAGTGTACATAGGAAAAAAAAAAAAAAGACATAAAGCTGTATATTTATATATTTTTCAGATTTTGTTTTTACACGACAGACGACACTTGGTACAGTTGAAGATGTTACAGATTTCATTTGCACACATGTTTCTACACAAGCATTACCTGTTGATTTTACGTACTCTGCACAGAAGTATCTAAGCAGTCTCTTTGCCCCCCTTTGAGCTGTGCTAGCCAAAGGGATGAGTTTGGTGCTATGCACTCCTCAGTTATGTACTCTGCATTTGACCTAAAAATTACTAAGAAAAATAAACTTCAAGATATATTTAAAGTATTCTCTGTGTGTTGAATTAAACTTCTCTGGAATTGCTGAGCTTTTCTGAAAGGCTGATCATTCACAAGACCTAGGCAAAGTATTGCCTATACAGCTGTTTTAACAAACCTTCTGCAGCTTTGCAGAATTCAGCCAGAGCATTCAATGATTTTGTTTGAGGGAAATAAACTATTATTTGTTTGTAATCATCATGATAATGAAGGGTGGCAGGATTTTCATATTTTCATAATTTTACAAAAAAATTTTGGTTTTCCCAACTCATCAAAAGATGACAGAAAACTTTGCAAACTTCAGTTCTTTCATTTCTCCTATATTATGAAGCACGTTTTACTTTTCCGTGGTAGGGAAACTGAGACACAGAGATTAAATGGCCTGCCCAAGTTCACTTCTGTTGCAGGGCTGAACTCTTCCTCCAGCAGCTGAAGAACTTACGCTCACTGCTGCCTCTGTATTTCTTTGAAGTTCCATTGCCTGCTCTCTACATATATGGAAAACACTAATAAATCCTTTTCCATGTGTTAGACTTCATCTGTATTTAAAAAATATTAATAATAATCCAACTCCACAAGAACAGAAATTTTAGAAAATTTCAAGCCAAATGCTGACAGTTGATCTTTGGAAACATTTAAAACTTCAGCTGAAAGAAAAATGTGCAAGTTACACTTTTCTAGTGGCAGTAGGCTGGAAAGGAAGGTCTGCTGCCACAGTGAAAAAACTTCCTTGAAATACAATTTCCCTGATAATTCCTAGCAGATTAACATAACATTTCTGTCCCTTGAGAAAATAAAACCCATTCCTTTTTGTAATTATCTCTCTGCTAAGACCTGGGCTGACCCCAAAATTTTAAAGAATATTCATAAGATGAGTTGTTATGAGTAACCTTTTATTTAAATCAACATGTCTGGGGAGGATGTTTTAATGCTGCTCTGGCGAGTTGCTACATTCAAGACGAATGTCTTGAATGTAGGATGCTGCTATTAGTCAAACTGTGTTATTTCAGAAGGATTCAGCTGTATTTTAGTTAAGTCCGGATTAGAAGAAGAAGGTAGATACTTCTTACTGAAATTTGAGCCTCACATGCCTTGTGGATACAGGGGGTATTCCCAGGCTGTCTGGTGCAAGTATTGTTAGACCAGTGCCCACAGTAAAGCAAAATTTCCATAAAGAGGCATCAGTGCTATATTCCAAGTAGACGGAAAGACACAGCCATTCTGGTGCCACATTGAGTGGAAAGCTAGCTACCCACTTCTTATTATTAATGTAGATATGCAGGTATGGAGTTTCAGCTTCTAGAAACGTTGTGTTTCAGCCTGCACCACTTCACAGTGGAAAAATGCTGAAATAAGGCCAGAAGATGCAGAGGAAGGATGAGTAGCACACATATGGCTCAGCCAACCGTATATTGTAGCAGTTAGTGACAAATATCTAATCTAGTATACAGCTACTAGTATAATAACCTCAGATTACAACCAGAGCACTAGACAAGGCTGAATTAAGAGGCTCAGTTGTTCCAGATACTCTGGAAAAAGTCCAGTCCTAACTACCCTTAGCTGCTGTTACCCTCCCAAGTACTAACATCAGCAATTGGTTGCCTGAAGTGTGATCCACCCCTTGGGATCTCCAGGAGGCACTGCTCAGCTCTGTGGCTGTTGGCCAGCCATGCACATGGAGCCAGTGACATATTCCCAAAGCAAATTCCAGCCCGAGATTCCGGAGCTGTGACTGTATCTCTGCCTGCTGGACTGTCAGCACGTGTGGGAGCTGCATTCTCCTCTCCAGGGATGAATGACATTGTGTTTCCATGACTTCATTGTCTTGTTTTCTTCCAGGACTGACTGCTACCCTCTTGCATGGATCTTTCCAGAAGGAAAACACTTGAATCTTAGCAGTTCCAGGGTGCATTTCAGCTGAGATGTATGGGATTGTTCCAGTACCCCAGAAGGACTACAACGTCATGGGCAGCCATAGACTTCAGTGACTACATAGACTACAGGTCTATAGTCAAGTGCATCTAAGCTTTCAGCATGCTTAGCAAACCTTGTGTTTCAGTCATGAAATCTACAATCACTTGACTACAATTGCTGGGAGCTGCTCTCTTCTGAGCATTTACAGGGCCACTTGGGTTGGTATAACATTGGTCCTTCTAGAGTCAAGCAGGTTAAATAAAATATTTTCTGGCATTCACCTTAGGGTCTATGATCATTCTGAAAAACTTCACCATTGACTCTACTCTGCATATCTTAGTGGTGGTACTGAATTTTCTAACACCATCTTTAGCAGAGCAAGAGGGAACAAACGGATTTAAATTATGCCTGTGCAGCCTAGGACTTCTGCACCTTTCAACCTTCAACAAAGTTCAGAGAAACTAAGAGTTAAAAGGAGATTAAAAACATCAAAGTTAAGCATTTTTTGGAAGTTATTTGCTAGTACTTGGTAGTCTTACCTAGGAAATCTAAGATGTAATTCTATATTCACTAGGAAATAGGGGGATGTTATTAGTGAACAACAAATAGTTCTGGCAGTGCAGCACAACTTTAGACTTTGTAAAATTTCAGCTCCTTTAATTTTAAAGTTTCTATTCTTTCATTATTTTCTGTAGTATATATTTCACACATACGATCTCATTTTAATGAGTTTCCGCTTCTTTTGCAACCTCTTTTATTCGTTTACCACTTTGGCAGCAGTACAGGTTACACATCTAATCTCTCCTGTTTCATGGCTGCTTGTAGAACAGAGCAGGGTGAGTCAACTTTCCTGCTCCCAAGAGGGCCCTACCCTCCTCTTTCCCTGAGGGGGCCAATGGGTACCTACCGCCTGATATCACCTCACCTGAATTTGGCCAACCGTTGCAGAGACTCAGTGTTCAGACATGACATATTTTACACTGCTGTGCTCAAGTCATGTAGGCATAGTTCAACCTAGATAACAAATTCCACTCCCTTTTCCACTTTTACCTGGTTGGGGTTTTTTTGTTTTGTTTTGTTCTTTTTTTTCTGATGCTGCCCTGAGCAAGGCAGCTCCGTACTTGTTGGTAGCTGCTGTGCCTCACCCATGTCTTTCCCTGGATCTCATTCCATTTCAATATATTTTATTGTGTGTTCCTCTAGGCTATTTCCAAGAATGGCAACGATTTGTTTAGCACACTGGGACTTGATCAAATAGGAAAACCCATCTTTGAGGCTATTCCAGCAAAAAAGAGATTTGCAGTCTTGTCATCAGGGTAGTGGTAGCATCTCCTCCCTCACTAGAGCACATACAGCAGCACAGTTGGTAGTCTAACAAATCCTATTGATCTCAAGACCATTGTAGGTATTCCTGTGTTCTAATATCTTTCAGTGTCTTTCTGCTCTTTCCCTTGAAAGGACGGGGTACCCTGAAACCCACTTGCAATCGTCAAAACCCTCAAAGAACCAGAGAGGAGAAGTCAGTGTTACAAGAACCTTGACTCTGTTTGAGTGATAAGACGTGGAAAGATCGAAGTTTCTAAAAATCACTCTGGTGCCTCACTTGCTCCTTCCATTGTCATCACAGCTGTGAGACAATACAGGGATTTGTGTAAGCAGAAGGGACTGGCCATGTCACAGATCATTTTGCTTGTTTGTAGAACTACTGCTAGCAGTAATGTATGCATTGGAGTTGAAATTCTCTCTTTAAAGAGGACTGATGTAACAGGTTTCTCTGGAAATGTTCTCCTATCCATGTGAAGTATGCGTTTCATACCATTACTGGAACTTCTTCCAGGCTGCTTGTAGATTCCACTTGAAAGAGCTGTTTTAAGGCAAAGAAGTGGTAAGCAAGAAGTGGCAGAACTGTGAAGACTTCCCTTCAGCTTGTTGCCACCTGACTGCCTCAGTCACTGATCAGATCCAGCACCACGTAGAAATGATAAGTTTAATTATTCTGAAGCTTCCAGGGGACCATGGAAGCATTACGCTGATTTGCAGGCAACAAACAGACACATCAAAGGGACCTTGTTATATAATGAGAGACTGCAACATGTTCAAAGCTGCCTGTGAGTATGCACATGTAAGCACTGTGGTGCTTTGTGTATGCAAAGGGAGAGGAGCTAATGTTAAGATGGATCCTAAAGTCCAGAAATTACAATGTTATCTGTAACAGCAATGTATCCTATACATCAACGATATGTGTATTAATTACATATAATAAGTCTGCTTAGATAACAGGATATTTTAAAAATAATGAGTTATGTTTACATCTGTTGCCTGAAAGTGATGTGGTTTCTGGAGTCACTGAGAGAGAGGTGGTGTGATTCTCTGGAAAATCTGGGAGTGCTTTTGGGCTGTTCCACAGCTACTGCTCCTATTCCTTGTTCCAAAGGGCCTTCTCATGGATAACTGCATGTCTGCAGTGCAGGCTTCCAGGACATGTTGTCTTATATGGCTCTAGGTATGAATGTGGTCGTTGCCCAGCATGTATGGCAGCCTGCAGACCTGAGGTCCTACAGAGTGTGTTCCAGTCAAGTGTTCTTGATCTCAGAGATCCTTTGTTCCTCATTTACATGTTCAAACAACACCAAAGTGAGCTAAAGCAGCCAGTTTGTGGACAGAAAATTTGGGACACTAGGGGATGTTGGTTTGTGTACAACACTGTATAAATTCATTGAGCATTCAATGAGCAAAGCATTAGGGATTGCATGGACTGCTGCAGAAGGGCTGTTGGAGCTGGCAGCAATCCATTCCTGTTAACAATCAGGTTGCTGGTTGGAAAGGGTTGTTGGAGCTCCCAGGTCGCCATCACTGTAAGAGAGATGACGTTAATTTTGGCCAGTGTCCAGCTGGATAACTACACTCTATCCAGATGATTTCCAGAATTTCAATCTGTTGCACCTTTGGCAAAATGTAGTGAGAAGCTCCAGGCCATGGAATTGGAGCAATATTAACAGAAATGGCATGCATAAATTTGGTTTGTTTTTTCAAACTAAAAAGAAAGAAAACGTATGTACAAAATAAATGTGAAGAAATAATCACATGAGATTCTGTAGGAGTGATGACAAAAAAATCTATCTCCATAAATAAAAGTCTGAAGTACATTGCTACATTATTTAGGGAAAGAATAAAAAAGAGGGAAGATCTATTTTAACTTATATATATATAACAACATAACATATATGTTAACATAGTAATATTATTATCAGAAGTAAAACAAATGCTGTCATGGTTTCATGGTTTTAGAAATAATTCTTAGACTTTGAATATGCAATTTTTCCTCATCCAGCTGGAGTATATTTCCAAGTAAAGTTGTGGTGGAGTTTCCCTTTTCAAAAGCTGGCAATGTTTAGCTGGATACCACCACTATCATATGTAATATTTCTTTCTTGACTTCATAAACCAATCCCATATCTTTATCTGCATATTCAAGCAGCAACTTGTTTTACAGGCCTGGGTGGGAATGGAAGAATCAACCAAGACCTGTCAAAGACAAGGATCCCTCCAGAAGCATATATCGTAAATATGTGTTATAAATATAACACAAATTCATGTCTCCTTCTTCTCTGACACAAAGTCAGAGCATATGAAAAACAAAAGAATAAACAACTGTATTAAAGCAGGCTTAGTGAGGTTTGGTGAGCCCATACAAGCTCCTGAGTCAACATGTGCTTAGTAGATATTTGAATCTCTCTAAAAACTGAAGATATCCCTTTTTCCTAACTTTTTTTTTTTTGTGCCTATTATTGCAGTTCTGAGGCTACTTTAATGCTTAATTTAAGCTTTTATTAGGAGATGATCATACAGGACCATGCCTGTAAGGCTGTTCTGAATTCGCTGTATTCTTGCTTCTGTAGTTAGCTTTGGCAAGGATACAGCTGGCATTTCTAGTACTTACTGTATTGGCTTCAGTCTTTGGAAGTAGCATAAGATTCACTTAGTGATAAAAACTTACCTTCCTATGGAACACCAATCTTCATATCACTCTTCCTATCTCTAGTGAAATGAATGTTGAATTTGGCTTCTGCTTTGCATTTGAAAACTTTCTGGTTTTATTCCTTGAGAGGCCCTGTGTTTCACTTTTGAGGTTCCATCATTGACATAAAAACACTGCTTTTGGGGAAATACATCAGTATGAACGGAGCTCCTCTGGACTCATGTAAGTACTGCTCAGAAGTAAATTTTGCTAATAGTGTGTCATTATGATCAATTTTATTCTTTGAAATAGCTGCTGTAATTTGCTATGGACCAGTAAGTCAGAGATCCCCAAATAATTAACTGCTACAAATAAAACTAATTGAACAACTGTTAACAGGACCAAAGTTACAAAGGTTTGAGTGAAGACTGTGCTTTTGGTTAATGTAAAGTCATATTTCTGGGGCTTCTTTGTGAATAAAAGACACAGCTGCCACATGAACTCACCAGCCATTTTGGACAGGGTGACGTGATGGGTAAGAAATTCTTCCATTTCCAAGAATATAAATCTGTCATCTCTTCATGGTTGCAGGCAGCATACTGAGAAGTATGCCTAGGCAATAAAACTTCCACTTTGATAATGATTCTGATCATATCAAATGATGATTCTGTTGGAACATGCCTTTCTCCCTCATGTTTGACTGAAATATCTGGTCTGGAAGGATTGGTAGTTTTTGCAGTACATAATATTTACTTCCTAATGTTGGCTTGTTAAATGGTTGCATGACAAAAGGAGTTACTCTCATCCAAGGGAGCTTGTGCAATTACTCTAGAATAGCATTTGTATACTTTTTGGTTTTGCTCTGCTCAGATAAACACTACACTTGCTTTTTCTGGCAGTAGATATGTCAGAAAATTTTAATGAATATCATGGGTTATGGAATTCAAAGAGCAAAGAGCAGTGAGAGGAGAAAGACAAAATGTGCATTGCTGCAGTAACAACAGAAGCTTCTCTGATGCTCAGATTTGGACAGTGGAAACAACCTGGGGCCCTTTTAGGAAAAACAAATGCAGAACCAGTAAAATTGATCATTATCCCTTTTTTAATGTCTTTTGATTATGGAACTATAACTTCTGACAAAGCTAAAAGCTCTTCTGCTTGTGATGTGAGCACTGGAGTACATAAAAATGCTGTAAAGCAGATGAAGCTGCTATGTATTCGCAGGAGTTCTTGACAGTTCCGAAGACCATTGCTTTTCATGATTCCTGAGGAGCTGAAATGACAGGAGAATTTGCCTCTCTTCGAGCATGCTAGACAAAAATTAGCTGCATTTCATATATTTGAAAGTGCTAGTCAGATGCTAAATGTCCAGCTCAAAGAGCCCATCTTAAAACCTTTAGGATGATTCAAAACTTCTTTTGCCTGACATTCTGTACCTTTCTGTTCTGGAGCACACTGAAACATATGAATAGCAATATCCAGTAACCAATGTAGAAAAAAAATGGTGGTGTGGTGTACAGAAAGGCAGAGGAAATGACATATGTATTTCTGTGTTGCTGGCAATCTTTGGCTCTCACAAGGGCAACAATCCAGATGCATATATATGTGTATGCAGGAATGCATGTACCTGTAGATAGATTCAGAGGGAAAAATTGCACAATTTAAATATTTACAGTGTCACACTCTTGTCGAAATGAAATGTCAAGAGCCTTTTACTCAGAAGATTGATTTTTCTTGTTTCTCAATAATATGAAGGGTTTTCTTCATATTACTGAGATTATTTCTGCTTTACAAATAGGGAAACAGAGTCAGAAGACTGAAATAACTTGCCTAAGTAGAATCTATAGGTTAGAGCTGTTCCTAGTTTGAGTGCATTCAAATTTCTGGATTTATATTCAGTACTAATTTGGCCTGAGCGTTCTGAGTGTTCATTTCTTTGAGTCGCAATGGAATTGCACTAGGGAACATCAAGAAGCCAATTGACCAGACCAGGAGCTATCAGTTCCACTACAGCTTCTAGTTAGTCTGTATGGTGGTAACAGTGCTCTCCTTGTAAACTCTTGAAGACTTCCATCAGCACCTATGCTTTCCAAGAGCACAAAATATCAGCACTTGCATTGGCCTCTCAGTTTCTTCAGAAGTGTTAGAAATGTTTATATGGGTGTGTGGCTGCATATAAACAATATGAACAATCTCAGAGTAGAAATCCAACCATGTCTATATTCTAGAATAAGTCATATCTAATGCAGAGTCAGTCTATAAGCACAATACGATCCAATAGCCCTATTAAATGATGGTCTAGCAGACCATCCCCTGTACTCACTAAATCAACCAAATAGCTTTAATTCATAAGCAAAAGAATCAACTTAAAATTCTTGGCAACTTAAAATCATAATGCAGGTTGTATAACTGGAATGAACAGAAATATATAGCAAAAGGCAATTTAAGCTTACATAGTCACTTAAACCATATAAATCATGTAAAATATCTGTCTGCCTAAAATTCCCAAGACATTTATTCTGGCCTGTATTGCAATTGGGAGATGCATTTATCACAGAATGTTATTCAGACTCCTGAACTCTTTGCTCCTGCTTTGTTCATGATGGGAAGCTCTGAAGAATGCCATTCCCTTGCAGCCCAGAGCTCACGCTGATTATTGGCAGTGAGTAATGGCGCAGTAGCTCCTATTACTTCACAATATCCTTCCTAATTTATGTACAGCAAGAAACACACTTCACTGTTACCAGCAACACTTGAATTGTTTTCTTTACGCATGTTCCCACTAGTTTAAATGTTCTCTTTCTGTAACGAGTGAGTAGTTGTGTCCAATTGCAGCCTGCTCATCAGTCACCTCAGATTCCGTCTACCAATTGCAGGCATGCTGGAGGCCACAACATAACTGCTCATTGCTGGAAACGCCTTCAAGATCAGACAATTCTGTAGTCCTAACTTTCCTTCTGTATTTGGGATATCCATGGGAACAATGGAAAGATACCATTTATTTATTTATTTGCTGCATCTGTTCTGAAACTAAGAGAGAAGAATATGTATTTGGCTTAGGCCAGTAGTTTTTGTATAGATACATCTATTTCCAAATATGCCTCAGACTTCCCTCAGAAGTCAGCTAGTAGAGTCTAAAATTTGAACTCTGAACTCTGAATATTATTAGAAAGTACATATTTATAGAAGCTGGGAGCCTTCGTATTTGGTCCATGAGTTGAAGGTAGGTGAATTATGCCTCAGAAATCTGATGTGGGATGTCTAAGCACTCCTTGTAGCACATGCCATTTCATTATATGGCACTAAATCACCAAAGACACACTGCTGGTGCACATGAAACCGCAAATGATGGGCACAATCTGAGCACTGCATTGCAGTGTATATCATGCAGGAGCCTCAGGGGCTCCAGGCCGAAGGTTTAAAAGAAATCTCCTTTGAAATTCACTGTGGAAAAACAATTACCAGTGCTTCACTTGTTCCAAGTTGATTTATTGCACTTTGGATATGCATCTGGCTGGCAACAAGCAGCACACGTGAACAGTGATTTTCTTTACTCTTTCCAGAAAACAGGTTGCTTCACCAAATTTTAAGCAGACCTCCCACCAAGATGCTGGTCACCGTCTGAGTGAAGCCTGCAATGAAGACTTTACTGACAGTGAGCTGCCAGGTAGGGAAAAGGGGTAGAAAAACGTCCTTTTTTACTCACATGGAAATAGAATTATAGAATGGCCTCAGTTGAAAAGGACCTCAAAGATCATCTAGTTTCAATCCTCCACCATGAGCAGATTTGCCAACCACCAGACCAGGCTGCCCAGAGCCCCATCCAGCCTGGCCTTGAATGCCTCCAGGAATGCAGCATCCACAACCTCCTTGGGCAACCTGTTCCAGTGTATCTCCATCCTCAGTATGAAAAACTTCCAAGTATGGGCTTCCTTAGTGGCTGGCACTTTTAAATCTATGAGCAATGAGTGAATTAGATGAAGCAAACTGGCAATTCAGGACACCACTATGTGCACTTTTGAAATGCACATGCATTGATTTCATTTTTCTGCACAATTCAAAAAGCTTTACATCTTCTGCAGCCACATATAAATCACTCGAGTATGTTGCACAAAATAAACCTCTTCCTTAGCACCCCTGTTGATTTAAACTGCTAAATTACACTGACAGCTGAGCAGGTCTGTACTATCCAGCATAGAATCACAGAATCACAGAACGGTCCAGGTTGGAAGGGACCTCAAGGATCATGAATCTCCAACCCCCAAACTCCATCCTGCCATAGAGACAGAACACTACTCCACAGAAGCTCTCACATGTGAAGGTGTGGTTCACACTCCCTGCAGTTGGCCCTTACTGGTGGCTCCTACTGGAAGGAAGACATGAGTTCAGTATAAATTCTGCCTGAATAGGTCCACAGTTAGCACAGTGGCATGCAAACAATTAATTCAATCAACATTTTTGGAAAAAGCAAACAGCAAAAATAAAATAAAGTAAATTCAACTAGTGGTACCTGCTGTTAGACATTTTGTTTAGTGGCCATCCATATAGAGATGGATCAAATGTAGAATGGAATGTTCAAACAGCTGTGCCTGAGCCTCCAGTTTGCAATCATAGAATCTGAATAGACAGATTCATTAAGGTTGGAAAAGATCTGTAAGATCATCTAGTACAACCATCCACTTACTACTAATAGTGCCCACTAACCTGTGTCCCTCATTGCCATATTTACACATTCCTTGAGCACCTCCAGCATCAGTGACTCCGTTGCCCCTCTGGGCAACCTGTGCCAATTCCTCACTGCTCTTTCCATGAAGAAATTTTTCCTAACATCCAACCTGAAGCTCCCCTGGTACAACTTCAGGGCATTCCCTCTCATCCTATCAAGTCAAAAGCATAAAATTATTCCTTATTCATTCATTATATATCATCTGGTAATGAAGAAAGATGAAGGGCCTTGGGACACATGAGGGGTATGTTTGACTGCACGTAACACACTAACTGAATTCCAGTGTTTAGTTGCAAGTAGCAGTGTAAAGTCCTGTGATAAGTAAAGCTACCAGCATTTTAAGTCAAGAGCAGTATGATGTGGGACAGGAAAATCGTCCCACAAAATAAAGCAGCAGCAGAGCTACAGCAGTGGTAATGCAGAACGCATGGGTTTAACCCACCAGCACCTGCATGGTCATTCTCAGCCACGAAGCTCACAGGATGACAGTGAATAACTTGTTTGAGAGTAACAGAGCAGAAACCATTTATCGTAAATAATGCAGAGATGTAAATGAGAGAGGAAATGTGCCACAGAATGATTTTCATCTGGGGAAATAAACATGACCTTGCCTAAACTTCATCTCATCTTGCATTGTGAAGTGTTGACCTGGAATTCACTGAGAACTCCTGCATTTACTGAGAACTCTGGAGATACAGCAGTTTGAGCAGAGCAGGGAGAGAACAGCACGTGCACAGTGTCTTAATAAATTCTGGACATGCTGACCTCATTTCACATGCTGCCTGCATCCAGAAACAAGTGCAGTAACCCTGTTATAGGAAACACAGAGACCGTGTGCAAGCCAACCACAGCTTTAGGGCTGTGTGACACATGTGCTGATCTTACTCATGCTGCCTGTGACACATGCATTTGATATGTGCTATTGCCTAAGGCGCTAGAGGTCATAGGTTGAGTTTCTGTTATTCCTGTGCTATTTTTACGAAAGACTGAATCAAAACATATAAAACCGTCCCATAGCTTATAGGCAGCTCGTTGTCCACAGGACCTGCTAATGGTGATCTTGTCTATAGAAAACTAAAAATCTGGAATCAAAAATCCATTGCTGCTCACAGTATGACTGCCAGAAAACTGCAAATAGAATTGACCAGAAAGAAGAGCTTTCACCTGTAGTTTTCTTGTGAAGTTTGCAGGCAGGAACATCCCAGGAAGCAGTGTTTTCAATAAGGGACAGCTGGTTCTGTTTCAGTTGGTAACAAGAGCTTGTAGAGCTCTTCTTGAGACCTGTTTTCAGTCATTTTATTCATAGCACGGAAACTATAATTATAAAAATGTAAGATCTTTAGATCTGCTAGTCTGTCATCAGAATTAGCAATGTGGACGTGCATATTGCCAATAAGGCTGTAATATTTCACTTCAGCACTGAATTTGGATTTAATTTTCCTGCACCTGCCAATATGCTGATCATCACAAAAATGCATCTGTTTGAAGGGCACTGCTGGGTGCCAAATGGGAAAGCAGACAGAGATGCTGGCTAATTTCATACTCCTCTCTAGAAGTTTCCTAACCGCAGGTATGGCCTCAGTGTCCACAACGAAACCTTCCAGGGAGTATGCATTTTTTCCAAGCACAGACCTCCTCTAAGGCTTACACTTCTCAGGAGCAATCAGAAGTCCTGACATTCACACCAGGAAGAAAAGCTCACCACTGCCAATGATTCGTCATATTGCCCAGATAGGCTCTGGAGTCTCCTCCTTGGAGGCCTTCAAAGCCACCCTGATCCTTTCACCTCAGCCAGCCTATGGTTCTGCGAAAAGGCTGGGTTCAGTCTTAGTACAAAGAACAAACAATATTAACTGATAACACTAACAACATTCTTATCTCTGGCTAGGGACGTTTTGCAACAGTCTGTTGTGGGTTTATTCACCAGTGAGTGCCTCTCAAATCATGGGACAGCCCAGGCATTTTCTACTTTCACTGCTATTAATATTTAGTATAACCCACATACTGCTGAAAATAGTACCAAAGGAGATACATAAATAACTTCCAATCAATTTTTAATTTACTATGTCAAGTTTTATCAAGCCAAGTCTCGGCCAAAGTAACCTTGCCTGAGTTAATTGAATGTAATGTCAATAAACAGAATGGCAATTTTAGCAATGCAGAATAGAGTATTTCTGCTGTGGAGCTGTATAATTTTTGACATTGTAATTAAAAAGCAATTACCTTTGCTCTGACGTAATTTGTCATGCTGTACATCTACAGATCAAAATCAGTCATCTCCCAATAAATGATCTTGTTTCACACACTTTCTGGTAAAATCTGGTAAAAAGGGTGTGAACACAAGTAACCCAAACCAAAAAGGCATCAGATATTAAGTTGTTTTGTTCATCTTCTTCGATCATGTGTTTTTGGCTTCAATGTTCAGTTGTATGCCACTGTCCATATACTCGCTCTTTCCTCCTGGTTTACTTATGGAGATCTCTACTTCCTGAGGGACTGAGCAGAATCTTGGCATAAACAAGAAAAAGGAATAGAATTATAGCCAGATGGAACATGTATGGCATTGGAGCAGGGTTGGGGGGTTAAAGAGAAGCATAGAGCATCAACAGCTCTACAGCTATGTTTGCTTGACTTTGGGCACTTCAGTTTAGTATTCACATTAGGAAACATCTCAGATGACAGTAAGAATGTTATTAACTTGTCAGGATTGTTGTTATATTCTCTTGGTAAATTGAGATAGTGATATGCTGATGCTGGTGAGGTCTTTTTGCTTTTCAGAAAGGCTAATAAATAATAAAAGCTAATTTATATACATAATTTGTATTGTAAGAATGTTGTTATGTAGAAATGCTCTTTCTTCAGCTGAATTTTTTGACCACAAAGTCCACCCACTTCTGATAGGGCGTGTTAGATTAACAATTCATCTGGTGTTTGGTAGTAAAAAAAAATCAGTCTCTAGTCTAATAAACCTGTAACTTCTAAACTTCTGTAACTTCTGTAAATCATTTTATTATGTCTCATCAGCATTATGCACAGTAAAAGTAAGGACTAAATTTCAGTCTAGCTATGTCAATCTAATCAGTAGTCAACATGCCAGAGGGGATACAAGATGTCTCTCCACTCTGTAGGGAGAATAATAAAGAATGGGAGAGTGAATTAAAAAGTCACTACTTCTAGCAAACCCTTAAATGTTTTAAAGGTTTGATCTCTTTAATTCAACAACAAAAAAAAAAGGCAGAATTCTTTTCACAAGCAGAAGCTAACCTTCCCAAGAACACAAAAGGTCTTTAGTACAGAACAGGAAGTTGCTGGAACCTGGATATTGGCAAAGTCTACATTTGCTTTCAATAATAAGGGTAATTACTGAAACAAGCTGTCATGGAAAGAGCAGATACTTCATTGCCTGACATTATCAGACAGCATGAGGCTACTGGCCTTTCTGGAAAGGATGCATTATCCTAATGCACAATCTGAGAACAGAGCAGAGGCATGACAGGACAAAACAAAAAAGCTGTAGTATTCATAAAATCAGCTGAGGTGCTATGATCATCCTCATGACCTCAACTTTTAAAAATATGATTTCATCTTTCCTCCTATTCAGGCAGGAAATCTCAACTCTGTGTATTAAATCATTTGCCAAGCGCCTCAGAGCAATTCCCTAATAGAAGTAGCAATAAATCCTTACCTACACTCTGCATTCAATACAGTTCGAAGGAAAATGTAGTTGATTAATGAAAAAAGGATTCAGTAAGTCCCAGGACTTGATTAAATGTACTGAGCTATTTGTTACATGTGAAGTGTCTGGTATTACACACAAAAGTTGTGAGACGGATAGAAAATTGTGGATACAGTCACTGTTTTCCTGCTTCCTGCTTTTAGCAGTATTTTTAGAGCAAGAACACTCATATTACTGTTCCATTTCTGTAATCCATATTTGCCTAGACCACATCCTTCTGATCATCTAACTTTCTCTGTAGCATCTCATAGCATAAAAATATGGCTCTATGTAAAGCCTCGAGATAAATATATTTATTATATTAGCTACTCTTTCTTAGGGGCTATTTTATGTAAGAAAATGTCTGAGGGTCACTGTCTTTAGTATCAGGCAGTCTCTCCACGTCCATGCAGGAAGCATGGCCCACAACAGCCCAGGTGAAGGTTCTGCCTCTGGCTGGTAGTCCCAGCACACTGCAGCTATGTCAAGTCCCATACAAAACCAGACCCCTGTTGCCAGTGTCTGGGGGGATCCGGGTCCAATGCATTACCTACTGCTAATGCATACAGAAATAAAATCAAGAACCCTTCACAGCTTGATATCACCTCTGTCCCCACACGTAGGTCATGGAGAGAGCCAGCGGTTCTGCACGGTGACTGCAGGGAAACTGATGAGATGTGTGGGCATCAGCCACAAGCAAATATAAGGTATAAGGACCTAAATGGAATTCAGGCTTTTTGTATTCTCCTGTTGAGCCTCCTGATCCTACAAGAGGCCAAAATGCTTTAAATCAAACATTGTGATTCATGGCAAACACCCATGGCCAAGCAAAAACTGGCAAAGAGAACAGACTTTTCTGTATTTCATTAGTTTTCTAATCTCTACAGTAAGTGCAATGATAACAGGCTCTAGTTAGGTGAAGTACATCCAGGGCTGAAGGAGCACAAATAGTGTGGCAGAAGGGCCACAGAAGTAGCTTGCACAGCACAGTGCAGGTCTGGGGGCTGAGAGCACCTTATCACACAGTAATGAGCATTCCGAGCAGGCTCTTGGCTCTGTTTGCTATGGGCCTGGGGCACAACCTGACCCATTTATCTTGAACAAGTTGTGACAGAGGCTCTCTTCATCAGATTGAAAGCATATTTTCAAAACTGGACACATTTCAAAATGGATGAAGAAACTTTTCTTCTAGGCAGTGGAACAAAATGCATCGTTAATTTCTCATTTTATTTAGGTTTCTGTGAAAGCATGTTATTTGGCACACCTGTAAGGATTTTTGCTGGAACAATGCTAATGCCAATCACCCGTGTCACACAGCTGTCACTCACTCAAGCACAGTTGCCTGCACTGAGTATGCACTGCATTTTTCAAAAGCACAGGTTTGCTGTTTGAAGATTTATTACACAACCCCTGATAAGAACAGTAATCTTTGTTAGCTAATATGGCTGAGAACAGCATACGTATCTGGATATCTGTGTTTGAGATAAAGATGGGATGTTTCACTTTCTGCCACCTACGGAGACAATAACTTCTCCGTGCATGATGGAGGAGGGAGAAAGGGTGCAGCCTGAGGAGGATATGCCCTGTGGCCTGTCTCTGCTTTCCTGGGTGATTATATGTGGAGTTTCATATTTTAAGTGAATTTCCAAGTTATTTTTCCAGTGTGTTTCTGGCTACTGTCACACAGCTGATCGTCACAAGAATATATTTTTTGCTATTTGAGAACACATCTAGCAGATCTGTGCTGTGAGCACTTTAATGCAACTTGATCAAACCAAAACATCCCCAAGTTATCTGTTGTATGCCCCTCCTTGCAGCACATCATACTTTTCCACCAGCTTGACCTCTTCTGTTCCTTGGTCATGCCCGGAAGGGGACAAACTGCTTTCAGATGGCCACAGGTGTGGGGGTCCACTTTCACTAGAACGTGAAACTGAATGAGCAACATCATCAATTTTATTAGAAACCCTGATTGGACAGCCAACATTTTATTATTACACCAGAAAAGGTACAAAAGTGAGCATGAAGACAGATTCTTGACTTACAGTTAGAAATAGCCTATTTTAAAACACTAATATGCATCTGAGTCAATGCAGCTAATTATTACGTTACAGACAGCACATATTAAAAAAAAAACATGTAATTCATGTAAACATTATGGGTGAAGTCTTGGGTGTGATTGAGCTGCACCCAGTACAAGACCCCGTATTACAGAGCAAAAGTCTATCTGGAGATGCTCGAAGTTATATCAGCTTGCATGGTCACTAAAACGCAGGGCACTACAATCTCCTGCCTGCTGCTTGTGAGTCACGCACAGCAAATCATCACCTCACCTACACAGCTGGGGTCAGGAAAGGCTCCCACTGCAGCAGCCTCTGGATGTTTGTCTCGATTCCAATGGATGGCCAAGCTGAGGGCCCTTCATGGAAGCTGGAAAGCTTACACTTATTGCTATACTAAGAATAAAATGCTATCTGAGCCACAACTATGTTTCCAGTAGGATTTTGTCAGTCTTGTTATTTTCTCTTCCCACCTACCCTCTAAATGCATTCTTACAGATGCTGGCAATGCTCTGAGCAGTTTCTGGTCTCTTCTTGGCTTAGATCTGCCATTTCCTAACCAGCTTACTCACTAGAAGGTAAGAACTGCTCTACTTCTTCCATTACTTGCTTTGCCTGCTCGGAAGTGCCACAGCCCCTGGGAGAAAGGCCCAGGGCCTTGCCTGGCTCTGCCTGGCTCAAGGGGACTGCCCAGTAAACAAAACATCCAACCTTTAGATACAGCTACAGGGGGAGAAACTCCAGGTCTTCCTCACTGACTCCTCTACTCTGTACAAATCATGGCATCTATAACATGTGCCAACGGACAATATTCCCTGCTCAGGGAATTTCCCTTCCAGCCCTTCTGAAGCAGCATACAGATCATAGCAAACTGTGTCTCCACTGGCAACTTTCTTTGTGCGTGCCCAAGGCAGCCTCTGCTCTGATGCTCTGTGCACAAGTAGCTACATATGAGGGAACAAATCTTCTGTCCTCAATCATTGAACATGCCTTTGGCCCTTCTGAAACAGCATGCTTGTTTGCCTGTGTGTGTACAGGAATCGCAGCTAAAATACCACCTCCTGCGACTTGGCTGTTAGTATCACAGCAAGGATTCCTGGTTATTGGCTCTGTACATCCATGGTGCTATATATCACTGTAAGCTACATAGTCATGTCCTTTCCAGTTTTGCACACAAATCAAGTCTTACATAGTGTGGAGCACTCTGTTTCAAGGAGCTTCCGTGCTGTTGATGCAAAGACTGCAGTCTGGGTGGCCAGGATTATGTACGCACTGAAGGAGCTGGACTGGCCTGGGAGAAGACAGAAAAGCAAATATTTAGTAGCCACAATAAAGTACAGCAGAGCAACCACACAGGTATTAAATGTAGTGTGAAAGTCAAAGTGTATGTTACACTTGTGCTTATCAAGTGGATGTCTTTTCTTAAGATAACTTTTCTTGCATAATGCTGCAGACATATCTTTGGTGTTTATAGGGGTTGGAGACAAGAATGGATGCCTATGAAGTAAAGCAGGGTGTGAACACTCTGCATGTCAGCTATGCGGTGATAGCAAAAGTAATTACAAAAAGAAGACACCTTTCACTGATCACAGAGTGGCTGCCACACTGGAAGTTCACCATCTTGCTTATCTAGTGATAGCCCTGACTGCTACCCTACATAGCTGTTGCTAAAAACATACTTGTAGGTATGTTTTAGATGTTTTAGATGTTTTGGCACAAGTACATCCCCTTTTTTTGAACTACTTGTGTGAAAACAACAAAAGCAAGAGATAATGACCAGTGTCAATTGCTATATGTCACAGAATACCAGATGCTGAGCTGGTAAGGACCCACACAGTTCTGCCATGACTTCAGTCCAGTCCATCCTAAAGAGTTTTACTGGACATATAAGTTAATCATTTATTATTGCTCTGTATACAAAATAATTTTAAAGTGTTTGTACTGTTCTATATAGTTGCTTATGGATGTTAATTGAGTGCTGACAAAAAGCCCTACTTTTTATTCTATCTTAAGATGTGAATTGTGAGTCACAGTAACAAGTGTGCGAACACATTCTTTGTGAAGTTATGAAGATTTCTTCTTGTGCTGAGCCACCCGGAACCTAAATTATTACGTATTTCCCCTTCCTTCCTTTCTTCTTAGCTTATTTCAGCATAGGCTAGAATAGTTCATACCTGCTTACAAGACCTGAAGTATTGGTTAAAGACTACGGTAGTCCAAAGAGAAAGTGAGTATGCAAGCATCCTAATTCAGTACATTTACGAACCACACCAGTGTTGTTTTTTGCACAATGTGCAGAGCACTCATTATCAGGTTCAGCAGTATCTAAGCAGGGATAGATTGCTCTGCTTTCGCGAATAAAATCCTAGTGCTTCATAAGGTATTTGCAAGGCAAATGTCTCCCTCTGCAGACAACCTTTCCCTTACTTAAAACCAATATCATGAACCCAGTACTTTACAGAAATGTTTACTTAGGAAATGTTCCTATCAAAGTATGAGTTATTTGCTTTGAAAAGCTGTTTTTGGCAGATAAGATATGGTTATTAAGCTTTATGAGTAAAACTGAACTCTAGCCACTTTTTTTAAGGTCACTAGAGGACATTATTCATCTTCATAAAGGTCTCTGAATTGACACAGAGGGACAACGGCTCTCAAGCTTTTGTAACTCCTCAGCAGGCAGGCAGAGATTTCAGTCAAGTCAGAACTTGGGCTTTTCTGTTTCCTGAACTCCTATTTCCTGGACTCACTTGACAATGGGGAATTGTAATAATTACTAATGCCTATCATGTGTTATGTCTCACTCCCTGATAAAGCAGCTGGATGGAAAGGAAATTCAAATTATAGTGAAGGAAATAAGGACTATGCTTAACACAGTGTATTATTTGCATGAAGCTGGAAGGAAAATTCTTTACTTGGCTTTTATTAGTGTACATAAAAACATGATAATATGAAAATCTGCTGCAGGAGGCTGCATTGCTCCTTTGCTGAAGGCAACCGAGCAAAGCCAGCAGCAGTAACACCCTGGAGCACAAGGCAAAGAGCACAAGTGGGAGGCTCAGAGAAGCACATAGCCACTTAAAGAGATGTAATGGAAATAAGAGGGCAATCTGCTCAATTTGCTGTAAACCAGGAGACAATGTCAAGCAGAGAGGGAGATGGGATATCAGTTTTGTTAGCAAGTAGATACTAATGAGAATTACCTGTAATTGTCTTCACAGGTGATCTTAGTGATCTTAAAGTTTCGTTCTTCTAAGATGTTTCTTAACTTCTTTATGGAATAGCCTGAGCAGGAATCCCTGGAGAGAAAAGTCCTTTGTTACTTGTGATCTTTGTATGTATGAGAAGTTCAGCTGAACTCCACACTGCATCATTTCATTTTATTTCAGATAAGATCTCCTAAAATGTGCTGTAAAATCTATTCTGGTTTGCAGAGCTTTGGTTACCACTGGGCCTTTGCCAATAGAAAATATATGATGTTCAATTGCTTAGCTTGTTTGAAAAACTTTGTGCAGGAAAGTCTGTGGAAAATAACTCACTTCCACCCACAAACTGAGATCTTCATGCATTATTTATTTGAATTAGTTCAAGGAGTCTCCAGTTGTAGTGACAGGATTGACACACAGAGCCACTGCAAAAGACTTGTCACCTTGGGGGGAAAAAAAATGACCTTTTGGTACAGAGTATGGGACACAAATGAAGACAGTACTGGGGCAAATCCAGGACTGTTCCTAACACACAGCATTAGTGGAAAACAGCCAGCTGTTCTTCGTTCACAGGATTTACCAGATATTATTAGCGATCCAGTATGAAATACAATTAGAAGATAGAAGCAATACATGTTCTTACAGTTACCTCTCCTTTGCTGTTGAAACAGAAAATTAAGTGGAAACACTTGTGAAGTTGGCACAGGAGGAAGATGTCAAGAAGGCTGGCAGGGCACCAGGTTGCAGCAATTGTTGAGAAAGAGGAATGTAATGGCTTTTCTGATGCTGGGAAATCATGGTACAAAGGACTGAATGTCACATGCAGGGAAATTAACGCAGATTAGCCTGTCCCCTTTTCTCCAGCAAACTACTATGCAGAGGGTCACCACAATGTCTGGTAAGCTACAGAGATGATAGGCACACGACTGGGAGCCTGTGATAGACACATCAGTTTGTGTGGCAAAGAAACATTCCTGAGTGTCAGTGCTTATGCTAGGGGAAGGATTGCAACACTGCAGCTGACACTGTGACTGATAATGTTGCTGCTTGAGTAAGAGTCTCTCCTGGGTCCCTAGTCATTCTTGAGATACACCACAGCCTCCTTACTGACTCACTGTGTCAAAGCAGCTGCCTCTGGCATGTGGGATCCTTAGGAACAGGAGAAACCACTACAATGCATTATAACCATGCGAACATCATCTCTGAAGATAAGGGTCAAAGGCATTGAACCTCACACACAATGTTTGAAACATAAAAGATCTGCAAAGGAATCCGAACAGAATGAAAAATGTCACTCAGGCTCAGATGTGATTTGAGGTCACTGTTTTGATATCAGTAATTGCACTATAAGCATTTAAATTGCATGTTTATTATAAAAAATGTCAGAATCACAAAATCATTTAAGTTGGAAGGGACAACTTGAGATCACCTAGTCCACCCAACGTCAATTAAAGCAAGTTGCCCAGGGCTTTGCTTGGTTTTTAAGATGCCCACAGCTGGAGAGCCCACACACCTCTCTAGGCAATCTTTTTCAGTGTTTTAAATCACTATCACGCTGTCTCTGGTCACAGGACTTTGTAAAAGCAAGGAAAGCATCATCACTGTGTTTTAGCTATGAGCAACAAGCTGTAACTATTAACAGAAGAGTGGTGTGGTTAGGATGACACCTTACAGATTTATAGTTAGAAAGAGTATCATGATGAAGACAATTGAAAATGAAATGAAAAGCTCACCCATCTCCTAGACTTGCAGTAGAAAACTCCAAAAGAAGAGATCTCCAAAAAGAGATCCTTCCCTACTGGCAGTAAGCCCTTAAGTGGGGTCTAGGAGAGGTGCAGCCAGGCTCCACCCCTTCCAGTCACATAGGTGAATTGCCTTCAGCTGTGCTCCCAGGCTGACTCAGTCCTTGCCTCAGGTGATCAATCAGTGGTTCAGGCTGTGACTCAACAGTTCCCATACTAATAAAAACAACTATAAAAATGTTATTCTTTCCAATAAAGTAAGTAGCTAGTAGAGAGAATGCAGAGCAGGTTTTCAGAGTAGGTTTAAGATGGTGGTTAGTGTCAGGCAGTCATTTGGTATCAGAATGGTTTACCTTTGGGGTCCGCCGATGTCATGCATAAGCCAAATACGTATTTCAGAAATTTTATCTGGATTTAAGTTAAAGATCTCAACACTTCCAAAAACGCTGTAAGAATGGGACATGAAACATCCTTAGCAAATGTAAGAATTCTAATAATGTAAATTCTTAATAGAGAATGCTCCCCAACTACTACTGCTTATGAGTGCTGCTGTTATCCTCAGTGAACAAATGTTTTCTTTTTGCTGGATTTTCGTAGACAATTCAATTACCTCTGCTAAAAGATTTTCTCTCCATTCTCATTTTACTTTCATGACAGCTTCTGAAACTGTGTGCAGATAGAAACAAACTCAAGTTCTTCCATCTACAGTACTTATTCTCCTGTTAGTTTTGTTGACAATGGGTTTTGTTTGGTGCAAGGGAAATGAACGTAGCTGTTCTCCTGACCAGAATAGGCTTCATCATTTTGTATGAGACTACTGCCAGATAGCATGAGCAAGCACAGTCTGAAGAGCTCCACAAGCAGTTAGAAGCATGTAATTCCTATAGCATGGTATGCAAACCTAGATTAAATATAATAAAGCTACTTTGTGCAGTAATATCATACTAGAGATCTACCTATATACACTGAGAGGGACTTCAGTTAGAGTCACTGTATAGAAGGAGATAAGTGCATCAACTCTACAGCAGCCAATGTCTTAGATTCCCACATGAATTCACCAAAATCCATTCTGCACCAGAACTCGCTGACAAGAACCTGCTGACAAACACACATGCCCAAAAGAAACAGGGATGCTGGGGATACCTGCTGCTTCTGAAAGCTCCTGCTTCTATTGATCCATTGAGCATCACGTGAACCACACCACATGCTGCTTCTGCAAACTGACCAAAATAAATGGACGTTATAATCTGACACTGCATGCCATGTCTCCAGAGAATTCTCTGACTTCTTAGATGTCATCAGAACTGACTTATACAAGTAGAGAATCTGGACCCTGTTTCTATGTACGTCCTTGCAAATAAAAGCTTCTAAACTCTTACAGCAATACTGACATAAAGCTGCATCACCTTGCTGTCACTGTTTTCAGTTTATAAAATGGGATGCAACTTTCCAGAGCCCCAGCAGCTATAGCTGTCTGATGGGGCTGCCTACTTTCTCAGTAACTCAGTAACTCAATAACTGAGTAATCCTCAGGCTGCCTGGACTCGAGTAGTGAGGATGTGCCACAACCAAAGTACTGCAAGTTTAAGGATGTGCAAACCATGAAATACTTGCCACCTCGTGACTCACACTCTGTGTACTTTTGTGGTTGGGATTTTTCTCTCCAGTGATTTTAGAAAAACTCATGGTAAGTTTTGATTGCTAAATTACTGGATCATGTAATTGTTCTTTTGTTCTTTAAACTTGCGTCCAAATATTTCAAGACCATTACATCACAACATGATGTAGTCACAGTACTCCAGATACATAACCCAAAGGTAGAATAAACAACTTTGAAAAGCTTAATACAGATGACTGTACTTTATCAAACTCACCAAGTCCTTTTACTTATAAGCAATGTATCTCAGAACCAGCTTGAGAGCTTTCAAGTTACAGGAGAGTTTAATTTTGTATAACTTTCCAACACAGTAAGCATGTGTTTTAGCAGATCTTAAATCTTCTTGGAGTAAAAAGCTTGTAGTTCAGCAAGCCTCACTCTGTATGGTGGTCTGTCCCTCCTAGACCCTAGAACTGTACGTCAAAGCTGTTTTGAGCTAGCAAAACTTGGTGGATGCTAGTTTGCATGCAAAACATTTTTTAATGGTGAGAAGATTTTTTCTTACACGCATGAGATATTAAGCACACATTAATGCTTGTTCTACACCTAGAAAGTCATCTATTAATAGTCATATCAAGACTAAAGTCTTCTGAGACACATAAGATTAAACTGATCAAGGAGAGCATTTTTTTTTTTCTGGCAGCTGTGTGAAATGAGCGTTCTGTAAAGTGCTGATTCCACAAAACCAGGCCAACTGCTTAACTCAGTCTAGCAATGTCTCCTTCATGTGATCAGAGCTGGGACACGCATACAGGTGGGCACATCATAGGGACCTTGGAAGGTAACACTGTGGGAGGACATCCTCTTCAGGAGTATGCTGGGAAGGAGCAACAGGACTCTCAGCCACTTGCTGTGCTAGTCTGGGAGCTGCTCTCAGCATCAACAAGTTCTAAGTTTCTATACTTTTGTAATTTCAGTCCTGTGATTTAATTAAGGCTTTTATTATAATTATTACTGTAAGCCTTATTCGTAAAGCTGTCTGCCAAGTGTTGTTCTAGACTCCGGCATGCAATCTCTGCCCACAGTAAAAATGCCCAACTCTGCTGACAGCTCTGATCCCATTATGTAAAGTCTGATAGAAGATTTCCATACTCACACTTGTTGGCACCTAAAGCTAAAACTCATGTGAACTTTTACTTTTCTATTTTTTAAGTCCAATCTGGAAACTCAGATGTTTGACAGTGTCAGGAACTTCACGCCTTTTAACATTCTCAGATGAGAGGAAATTTATTCTACACCTTACCATCTTGGATGCCATTTTCCAGAATACAGAGCCAGAACTGCCTTCACATTCACTCCATTTTGGACAAGATTCATAGTTGATTCCTGAGAAGAAACATATTTATAGAAAAAGACTAGAGTGAATATTATTAAAATGTTAATACAGAGTTGTTCCCTATCAAAACAAGTTGGCTACATGAGGAAGTTCTAGGAGAAAAGAGATTTTACATGTATTCAGAGGTCTTCCTCTTTACTCACACATCTCAGTGAGACAGCTGGCTGCCCCATATGCAAATAATTCTCAGAAAACCCAGTACAGAAACACATATTTCTAAATATGCAGAACAGGTTGGTTTGTGACATATGAATTTCTGACTGTACCAAATTTTGCCCAACATTTCCAGTAATTCCAGCCCAAGTTTACAAGTTTAGAACTTGTTAACATTAGGCATCAACAGTCAGGAATTATGTGGGCAGCATAACCTCAGGTCCCTCCATACTGCCCCCCTCATTTTGCCTGGCCTACAACCAGGACTCTTTTGAATGGAATTCTTATTTTGCAGCTTGTCCCACTGCAGTTAAAAGAAGGTACCAAATGACATAGATAAAGTGATCATTAATCCCAGAAGCATTTAATGTCTTCCTTGTAGTCAAAAAGATGTGTTTTTTAAACTGAATTATTTTCAGAGTTCCGTAACATGGGAGCAGAAAAATGATTGTGGTTTTAAAAGAAAAACGTGAAAATGGACAGTACTTATGTCTATATGTGAGAGAAAATAATAATCTGGAATTCTAGTATGCATATTGGGTTTGCAAAAGTTAGGATTTGTTACCTGGAGCTGAGGGGTCTCCACACCATGAAAGCCCATCAAGCATATAACCCAGGAATGTGTCCTCCAAGGTAAGGAAATGGTGATTGGATTTTGAATAAAGATGAACGAGATCATACGTCCTGCTCCAAAACAGTGACTGCAAAATAAGATACAATGTGCAATAAATAATACTTATACTTGAGCTGGTCAGGAAATTTTCCTGGAGAAGAACAGAAAGTTTTCTTAATTGTGACAGTTCTAGTTTCCTATTCAAATGCTGCACGCCCCCATAAGCAGATTAGTTCTTAATACTGCAGCCCTTCCTCCCATTTCCAAATTTTTGGGGTGATTATTTTTCATGGAAATGGATGCATTCAGCCTGCAAAGCATTTTGAAAGAAAATTTTTTACTAGTTCACATAGCATACAGTTTGTAGAGCACTTTTTGACTACAGATGGGAGAGCAGCTTTTTAGAAGCAGCTTTCCTCTGACAAAAGGACTGCATATTCCTTACCAAGATCTGCAAGCTCAGGAAACAGGGACATCTCTGCAGTGTAACCAGGATGACCCTGGCAAAAATATCAGCCATCCTGGCAAAACAATCAGCCATGTCCATCTACTGACAGTTACTATGGAAAAGATCCACTTCTCAGAGCACTGTGCAGACACATTGCTCCTCAGCAATGCCCTTGTACAGCCCACCGTGCATCCCGCTGTTACCTTGTTGCAGGGTACTGGATGACTTGCCAACTCCATTAAAGGCTGATAATCTTTTGTTGTAGCATTACAGGGATTCTTGTGAATGAATGCAGCTTTTAATGATTCCCATATTTTAAGGCAATCCTTATCTCTGCCGAAAGATTGAATCATCATTAATTTACATTTATTATTAAATATCTTTAATAATTATTAATATTTATGATTGTGAAATAATTTCCTTCTGTTAAATTCAAATACTACAGATAAATTTTTAAAGAGTTCTGACTTGTGCTCAAGTATCAACATATATTATGCATTAAAAAAGCAGAGTATCTTCAGCAAATCAAGTATAAAGTGAGGAACGAGCAGTTCTAAAACATCTGAGCCAAAACTATGCCCAGAGTCTACCTGCCCTCCCAGGTTGCCCAAGGAGGCTGTGGATGCCTCATCCCTGGAGGCATTCAAGGCCAGGCTGGATGTGGCTCTGGGCAGCCTGGTCTGGTGGTTGGTGACCCTGCACATAGCAGGGGGGTTGAAATTCAATGATCATTGTGGTCCTTTTCAACTCAGGCCACTCTATGATTCTATGAGTCTACTGAATTATTATCTTTTTTTTTTTTTTAAACAAAAGCAGAGGCCTGGGTATTTTGGATCTGATATTATTTGCGATTAAGGGCTAGCTTTTGGCTAAGCACTTTGTTGAAGCTATAGCAGATTTGTACAAGTATAGGTGAGATCTGAATCATGCACTCCAACTCCAGGGGATTTTTTTTCAGTCTCTGTATAATAGCAGTTCTGGCCCTTTTGCTCTCACTGGTGTGAGTCAGAGGAATCTCACTGCATTTATATGAGGGGAACCAGTGGATGTCAAAACACACCTCAGACTACATTCATTCCTAGCTCGCTGCTTCATCAGCCTGGTAAATAATGCATGTCTCTGCTCACGGAAACAGGGCTCCTCTTGCACCACACTAACAGGAAACTGGTGCATGGTGCTGACAAGAAATGATCTCTGTGCACCAATTTATTGCCATGTTCCATGACACTGCAGCACATAAGGTGTGAGTCTGCTCAGGGCATCTGATTTCTTATACCTGAAGTAACAACAAAAACCTTACATTACGATGATTCCCAATTACTGCCTGCCTACTCATTTCAGACCCACTCTGAAAGCCTGCCCTTTCACTGACAGCCATCCAGTGATTCTGCAGCTTTCTCTTCCCTTTATGTAAATTCAAAAAGCTGCATTACCCCACTGTCTGCATGCAGAAAGGAGCTGCTCTGGCTAACTCTGACTCATCCACTCTTTCTCCACTATTTGTAATCTCCTCCTGGGTATTCCCGTTGCCTGAAGAACCAGTATGAAGAATGGCCTTTGTCTTTGGTAAAGACAGGGATGCTTTCAGAGCACTGTAAAAATTGCAGGGATCAGTTAGTGTGTGACATACACAGAGCTGCAGGCTTCTCCGTGTGTGCACACAGGTACCTCTGAGTACCTGCGGTACTCAGGTAACAGGCAGGAGGTGGAATGTGATTAACCCTAAAAAAGAGTTCTAAAGGGATTAAGTGAAATTGGTAGTAGTTTACTGAGGATTCCAGAACATTTCACAGCTCTGTGATATTCCCAGTGGGTGGCAACACTGTCCACGGCAGGAGGTTGGAGCTGGATGATCTTTAATGTCCCTTCCAACCTAAGCCATTCTTTGATTTGGTGATTCTATGATTCTTGCTGCTTAATTTGATCCAGATTGCGATTTGAGCATTAGAAAGGTAATGTGAAACACATACGATGAGCTGTTTGTATTACAGAAGGCCATGTCATGACAGTGGGACCCAGAACCACTTCTCAGCTCCCAGCCATTTCCTCACTGTGCTTGGATGTGCCTGGATGTGAACACCCTTTCCTCATTCCTAAGCCTGATGGAGAAGAAACATCACAGGCAGAGAAGGTCTGCTGTTGTTGAGATGTGTCCAGAAGTGCTCCAGCACCTGGCAGCCCCACGAAACATCAGGAGTGCCCCTATCAGATGTGTTGCAGGGCCCCATGCTTGTGTCATGCCAGAAAGGATTGGGCAATCCACAGCAAGTTGTCCTGGCTTTTCTTCCCTTCTGCCTTTTCTTATGCAGTGGCAAACCTAAATTATCATCTTATTTGATAGTGGTTATTTGGTTCAAACTAATTAACGTGGATACTCACTCATATTTGGCAGCTTGATTACAACTTCTGTATTGTAACATGCTTCTTGCCCTTGCCACAAGGCTACAGCCATTCTCATTCCACAGTTGGCTGCCCCAAAGATTTAAGAACACCTCTTGTGTTACAGACAGCTGCTTCTCTGCTCCCAAGATTTATCATCACAGTGTGCAGATTACTTTGCTGTGGTAGGGTCATGAGAGGGAGCATTTACGTGTTTTACAAAGCACAGAAACTAGCATCTCTTGGGCCTCTACAGACCCACGGAGCTGGTTGCTCCAGAGAGCAAGTCAAAGCAGAACTTAACTTGGCATATTATATTTTGTTCTCAAGGAGTTTGTCTCTGGCTGCAAACTCTGTAAGCATCACAGAGAAATCTTCATCACTTTAACTTCTGGTACCTCACAGGGAAATATCTGGGAGAGCAGTGTTCAGCCACAATCCTGACAGCACTGAGCAAAGCTATGTTTAATGTCACAGAGGAGGTAGGGCTTAGCCTTCATAGCAGTGAAGCTCTTCTACACCTGGTAATGAGTGTGGGACTTTTATTTGTACCACACAGAAGAATGATAAGGCATAAAGATGGACTTTCATGAAAACTCAGCAATTCCAGCATTATTTAGAAGTCTAAACACAGATCTTCACAGTAAAAACAAATAAATCCACAAAAGCTAAAGAATATTTCACTACCCTCTCCTACCAACATGTCAATTTTTACATAAGAATAAAAATAACTCATTGGTGTGCTCTGGAAGGCTATTTTTCTGGTAGGAAACACAGGTTTCACCTCACATCTTAAGAGCCAGAGAGAATTATTTTTTGGCTGATACACAGCTGCAGTGAGAAAGCTTTAGGATTTGTGAATCCCAGCTCTGGGAGAGATGGAATTCTTTACAGCTTCACTATTGATGTATGCACTAGAAATAAAAGAAAGAAAACATTTGCCTGCTGTGTAGTACTTAGCACATGCAGCAAAGGTAAGGGCAGAGACATGCTGAAGCTCAGATTCTCCTGAAGATACTATGGGAAGTCTGCTGGCACTTGGTATTGCTAACAATTCTAGAAAGAGCACCTTCCTATTGAAAGATGTACACCTCTCTTGCCAAAAAAAATCTGTGAAATGAACAATTCTCTCAAGGCTGCTGTGAGTACAGAGGAGAGCAGTTCTCCTGGAGCCAGTTGGAAAAGCAATGTTGGCTTTTTCACTGTGCTACAGAGTTTTACCCACTGCATGGCCTGGGCTGCTTCAGGTGAGCAATCACAGCCTCTGCTTTCCCTCTCAGAGCACCACAGGAACACAGCAATGCCTGTGGGGAGACCTAATCCACCAAACCTAAAAAAATCTACCAAGTCAAAGATCCTCCAACTGGTAAGTTTTCCATCACAGAAAGGATTCATTTAATTTGTCCACAGAAGGAGAGCTGGGAGAGAGATTGCCAGGAGACCATGGTGAATGTGCTTGCTTGCCACACAGCTGCAGGACTCATGTTCTTTTTCCCTGGTTTTGGTTGGTTTTGTGTGTTTTGGATTGCATACTAATTCTGCATCAAACAAACACGTGTATTTATTTTTGCAATAATGAGTTTCTTCCCTCAAGGCTAACTTTGTTTACACTGAAATATTTAAGACCTTTTATTCTACTAAAGAATCTGAAATATTTAAGCCAAGTTTCTCTGACAGTTAAAATAAATGCACACATATTTTATGTGTTTGGGTGGTTTTTCAAATGCATATTTTTAATGAGCGTAGTTTGGGAAATGTTGGTAAATTTGAAATAACACTTAACAAGCTTAAAGGGAACACTGGAACCTGCTGTAAAATCAGGAACTGAAGCTGCAGCCTGTTCTCTGGAATACAGGGATTGCAGAACTGGGCCTTACAGCCTTTTTCAAACTGAGGCTCTATATCCTGCACTGAGTACAGCAAGAAACAAGAACTGAGATACAAATACACATCAGCAGCACCCCACTTCCTTCTGAAATAAGAATGTTATGTACACAACAAAATATGTCCTGCATTTTTTCCCTACATCTGAGTGTAGGCTGCGTTTTCCAATGAATATGAGTGTTTCTATCCATTTACCTTTTTTATGAACATCAGATAAATTTATGAAAAGGAATCTGGGGCCAAGAACATTTCCATTAGCAGCTATCCTAGAAGCCAAACTTTAATGTGCATATTATAAAAATGGACAGCTTCTGCATCATTGTTTCTTGCATATCAGCGCACTGACCTGGCTAACCTTGAAAGAGCATCCTCGCACTTAAAGGAATATAATGGCATTGAGCTACCTGGGAAATCACTATTAATTTTGTGTAGTGTTATTTTATTCTTTAAAAAAAAAAAAAACACAAAAAACCTGGACATGACAGAGCACATTCATTCCCAATTGAAATTGATGTAATTGGTATAATATCAGGGATGAGTTTCATCCTTGGTGACTTCAGCTGCACCAAGAAGAACCTCTTGTTTTAAGTTCATCACTGGGCTGACAGTGGAAGCTAAAAACACAAAGAGTAAGAGAGTACAAAGAGTATTTCCTTCAGCTGTGTCACCTTGAGGCTTTTACACAGAAATTTGAGGGATGTTTAAAGTATGGAACCCATTTTAAATTCACAAGTGAAAATGATTCTCATGCTTTGGTCTGGAGAGCTCAGTCGGTCCTGCCCACATTCTTCAAACCCCTCTGCAGGAATGAGAAGCCCCCTGGTGAAACATGGCCTTCTGTGATGGCTTCCCAGGATCCCAAGTTTCCTTTCTAAAACAAAACAATATAGAGAGATTTTAATTGTGGTCTCTCACAGTCTTTGAAGGTAAGGTCCTTTATAAAAGTGGGCTTTGCAGGGATTAAACAGGGCAGGCAGATTGTGAGGTTGGTGTTGGAGGCTCTGGCCTCAGCTGGCAAGTCATGCTGGCTTTCATTAGGGTTGGTGCAGCTTTGTGCAGGCACTCACCCCAGCACCTTTCTCATTTGCTACCATCAGCCTGAATAATAATGCAAGTACACACCTGTGCACTTAGAAACTAAAAAGTGAGTGAGAAGTTCTGTGGTTATAACAAAGATCCTGAACCACATGAGAAGCATTCATACTGTGCTTTACTTCTAAGGCACCTGAGAATGAAATACCTGGAGACTGCACGCCGACAGAAGTAAATGATGCAGCAATAGTTCTGCACCTAACAGACCCACCTTTGGGTCTGTTAACCTACCAGTTTTCACAGAATCACGGAATTGTAGGGGTTGCAATGGACCTCCAGAGATCACTGAGTCCAAGCCCCTGCTACAGAAGGTTCCTTACAGTGTGCCACACAATTATCTGCCTCTTGCAGTAGCCAGAGACAGTGGTGTTGTTTATATGTTCATCTTCAATTTATTTTTCACATGAACTTACAAGTAACTCTGCCTACATGCTCAAATATTACACAAACTATGCTGTGTTGAGGGGAATCCCTCTGTAACCAAGAATCTTTTTGCTCCATACTTTCTGCCCTAAATCCTTTTGCTCCCGCTCTTGCTGCCCCTTCCCTTCTCCCAGCCTCGCCGTGTCACTTATTTGGTGTTGCAGCAAGGCACAGCCCTGGCAGCTGCAGTTGGACTCGTGCAACTCAGGACGAGGAGTTAGAGCCGGTCGAACGCTGCCATCAAGTGGCAGAAGGCGCTGTCTGCAGGCTCTGAGATACCTCCAAACGTGAGAAAAAAATG